>NC_082397.1:25324728-25368403 GCF_031168955.1 Gadus macrocephalus
ATTTCTGTGAAGTTATTAAACAGACTATGTTTCATGAACAATAAGCATATGAAAATGTATTGGCAAAACTGAACTAAGAAGGTGGGGTAGAATGCCCAAACCTCCTACGGAGTGTGGGGGTTTATTCTGCCCCGTAGAAACCACCCAGTCTTACCGGGGGTACCTGCTATTTAACCACAAAGTCCTTCAGGTACCCTGGGGTTTGTCTCTCTCTTGCAGGGTAGCGTGCCGGACGCTCAGGACTGCCTGGCTGAACTGGGCCCCGCTCTGTTTTATCTGGAGTCACTGGCTGACCAGTGGGTTGCTCCGGCTCTGGTAGGATGGTCTGCGCTGCTGGCGCCACTGGAGTAGTGACGAGGTGATTTCGATTGCGGCGCAGGACCCCTCTGGGAGTGTCTATGACGTATGACCTTGGTGCTTCCGCCTGTCTTATCACTGTCCCCTTCTCCTTCGTATCCTTTATCCAGACATGGTCCCCTGGTGTCAGACTTGTGAGATGTTGAGTGTCTTTTGTTAAAGTTCCAACTCAATCTCTGTCGCTTCTTCTGCTCCTCCTTTTTGAGTTTGGTTATGTCAGTCCAGCCAGGGTTCAGAGATGACAGAGTGACCGGAACTGTTGTTCTGAGCTGCCGGCCCATTGACAGCTGTGCTGGACTGTATCCATTGGCGAGTGGGGTGGCTCTGTAAGCCATGAGGGCTAAATAAGGGTATTTTTCCTTCTGGAGGAGGTCTTTAACTGTACGCACAGCGCGTTCCGCCTCTCCATTGCTCTGAGCGTATCTTGGGCTGGACGTTGTGTGTGTGAACCCCCACTGTGTATCGAACATAGTGAAGTATTCAGACGCAAATTGGGGTCCATTGTCTGTCATGACCTCAGACGGTATGCCATGCCTGGTGAAGATGGACTTGCAATGTTCCACTACTGCTACTGAGGTTGTTGATGTCAGTTTACTTCAATGAAACGGGAAAAATAATCGATCAACCAGTACCTCAATCAATAGGTACTGGTTATCCTTCCACTGAAACAAGTCAGCACCCACCTTTTCCCATGGTCTGTCAGGGAACTTTGTAGGAAGCAGTGGCTCTCTGGGGTTGACTCTTTCCTTTGTACATGTGTCGCAGCCCTCGACCACTTTCTGAAGCTGTGTACACAGTCCCGGCCATCAGACAGATTGTTTGGCTCTTTCACGACATTTTACCACTCCTTGGTGTCCTGCGTGCAGTTTCTGAAATATGTCTGTCTGTAGTGGCTTGGGAATAACTAACCTACTTCCTTTTAGTATTAAGCCGTTCTCCACTGATAGTTCCTCCTGGACCTGTGTGTATGGTAGGTAAGCTCTGTCTATTGGGGATTTGTCTGGCCAGCCCTGACTACAGTACCCTTTCACTTGGCTCAGTATTTCATCACGTTCTTGGTGTTCCCTTATTTCTTGTAGCCTCTTTTCTGTAGCCGGGAGGGTTCACATGACCATGTTGACATACATGTTGACTTCCTTCTCCTGCTCCGGCTGCCCTCTGTCCCTCAACGGCGCCCTTGACAGCACATCTGCCGTGGCCAACTTCTTGCCGGCCACATGGGAGATGGAGTAGCAGAAAGCCATCAGCCTCATTCTGAGTCTTTGAACCTAGTAACGGAACCAGAGGCTTGTGGTCCGTTTCCACATGGAACCTGATGCCCACCAGATAGTCTGAGAAACGCTTGCACGACCATGTGATTGCTAAGGCCTCTTTCTCAATCTGGGCGTACCTTTTCTCAGTGTCTGTGAGTGATCTGGAGCTATATGCGACTGGCTTGAGGTGGCCCTCCTCCTGTCTCTGGAGTAGCACAGCTCCTAGTCCAAACTATGACGCGTCAGCTGAGACGACCGTCTCCACCTTTGCGTTGTAGAGCGCCTGCCCTGGTGGTGAGCTCAGCTCCTCTTTGATGTTATTGAATGCTCTTTGTTGATCATGCCCCCACTGAAACATGTTCTGCTTCTTCAACAGGTCCCGGAGTGGCTGTGTCTTCGCTGCTAGATGAGGTAAGTACTTCCCCAGGTGATTCACCATTCCGAGGAACCGTCTCACTCCGCTCACGTCGTCCGGCTCCTCCATGTCTGTCACTGCTCTCACTTTGTTAGGATTTGCTCTCACGCCGGCTGCATCTATGATCTGTCAGAGAAATTTAAGTTGGCTTTTTGAGAATTCACATTTCTCACCTCTCAGTGTGACGCCTGCCTCCTGCAGCCTCCCCAACACCGCCAGCAGTCGTGTGTCGTGCTGGGCCTGTGTGTCTCCGTACATAAGCACGTCGTCCATTTGGCACAGGACGCCGTCAAGTCCCTCCAGTATCTGGGACATTCTTTTCTGGTAATGTTCAGGTGCAGAGGATATGCCAAAGCAGAGGCGATTAAAGCAAAACCTCCCAAAGGGAGTGAGGAATGTTGTGAGGAGGGCGGACTCCTTGGCAAGGGCAATTTGCCAAAACCCTGAGTTAGCATCGATTTTTAAAAATACTTTGGCGCCCTTTAGCTGTCCAAGTGTGTGTTCGACTGACGGGAGCATGTGTCTCTCCCTCCTTGCCTGGCTTCGGCACAGTGACCATTCCGGCGCACCAGTCTGTGGGTTGTTCAACCCTTGATATCACCCCTATCTCTTCCATACGTGAGAGTTCCATCTTCACCTTAGACATGAGAGGCAGCAGGATTCGACGTGGGGTTGATATGGAGAATGGTTTGGCGTCTGCTTTAAGCTCTATCTTGTATTCCCCCTCCATCTTGCCTAGCCCTTTGAACAGTTTGGGGAACTGCTCCTTGACTCTCTCGACTGAATCCAGTGCCACTGTGTCTACTCCAGCCACTAGCCCAAGTGCCTGAATAGCTGGACGTCCCAGCAGGCTAAACTTCAGACCTGGGACTACATACACTTCCTGTGTAGTGTTTTTACTGTCAGTTCCTATAGTAGCTGTGAATTTTCCCCTCACCGTGATGGGCGTCTGACCTGGACCTTGCAGCACTTTCTTTGCGCTCTCTAGCTCTGGAAACTGCCCCTTCTTAAATTCATCTTCAGATAACACTGTCACATCAGCCCCCGTATCTATCTTGAATAGTGCTGTGTGCTCATTCACATTAAGGTTGATCAGCCAGGGTTCACCCTCTGAGCTGACTGTGCCTAGGAAAGCAATTCCCTCCTCATCTGACTCAGCTGTGTTGACTCAACTTTGTTGAGAACCCCTGATCTGCACACCTTTGCATAGTGACCCTTTTTCTGGCACTGGTTACATGCTACTTCTCTAGCTGGGCAATGGCTTTTGCTGTGTGCTGGCGTTCTACCACACCACATGCACCGTGTCTGGTTACCTGGCTGTGTGTGATAACTGCTTTTGTCATTTGTTCTAACCTGCATTTTCTGCTGTGTTGAACTTGTGTTTCATTTGAACACTGTCCACGTCTGCGGTCTCCGCCTTGAAGGTACTCTTCAACCGGTCCTGTTGCTTTTTCACACTGTCGCTCTGACGCGGGCGCGTCACCGCTCTCTCCAGCGTCAACTCCGAGTCCAACTGAAGTTTTTCCGACTGATTTTTATCGCGCAAGCCTACAACCAGTCTGTCCCGAATCATTTCGTCATGCAGCTGCCCATAGTGCTCTGACAAGCAGTGGAGTGAAGTGATAAAACTGTCCACCGTCTCCCCTTGTTCCTGCTGTCTCTGGTTGACTTTGGCAAGCTCAAAAATAACATTTCTCCTCACCACGAAATGTCCCTCTAGCTTCTGCTTCACAGTGATGTACTCGCTTGCATCTTTCCCCGTCATACGAAGTGAAGTGACAATGTCTTCCCCGTCACCCCCCATAGTATAGATTAAAGTGTTCACCTGGTTCTCCTCCGACTGAAGCTCCAGACCCGATGCAATCCGAAATCTCTCAAACCTCCGAATCCACTTGGGCCACTCTTCTGGCTTCGTGAAGTCAAACTTGGGTGGCGGAATCTGGAATCGCTCCATTTTAGTTTCCAAACTGCCGCAAACGTTAGCTATGCTTAAAACTTCAAAAACTCAAAACTGACTAAAACGGACGTGAGTTCTCTCCAGTTAGTTTGGCTAAACCAAATCTCATGTTCACCCGAACTGAGTAACTGAAGTCTTCTGACACCATGTAGAGTTAGGTAGTTGTAACTCGGAAATAAGTGGGGAGAGAGGTTTCCAGCGTGTGCTCTTGAAGCATGACTTTATTCAAGTGCCTGTTTACAACCTCCCCCGCCTAACCACCAGGGGGCGACATCACATCCTGTGTCCTATAAATCCATTACACTACACTACATAAACATTGTTTCGGCATTAAAATGTATCTGTTCTAGTTACAAATGTACCTTTTATTTTCTTAAGCTATTGTCTTGTCTTAGGCTTTTCATGCTTAGTTGGGGGTATTTAGGGACTATAATAAGGGAAGGCTCTATTTTGTCCAAGAAATAACCAAAATCACATATTTTATGACACAACATGCCTAATTTTTGTTCTGAATCCCCTGCGTCCCAGTTATTGTTTACACAAATCTGAGCTTGTTTACGACCTATGTTAATTTTCTGTAACATGCATGCATATATGCTGAATTTAATATGTGAAAATGAATTTTTTTTGTGTTATATGAACACAATATTCTAAACAACCCCCAAACATATTGTGATAGGAGCGGGTTGCTGTGATGAGGAACATTAATGTACACAATGTAAGCACAGTACACGTTGCCAATGAGTTTGAGTTCCATGTAAAGTGTAATTTACACAAACCTTAATGAAGATCTCATCTCATCTCCACTTCAAAACCGCTTATCCGGGTTCGCGTCCCGGGGGCAGCAGCTCTAGCAGGGAGCCCCAGACTTCCCTTTCCCGGGCCACATTGACCAGCTCTGATGGGTGAGTATAGGTCAGTTTTAGTACATAATCTCCACCTAGTCCTGGGTCTTCCCCGAGGTCTCCTTCCCATTGGACCTGCCTCAAACACCTCCTTAGGGAGACGCTCAGTGGACATCCTAACCAGATGCCCAAACCACCTCAACTGACTCCCTTCTAAGCAGAGGAGCAGCGGATCTAATCTGAGTTCTACATGGATGGCTGAGCTTCTCACCCTATCCCTAAGGGAGACGCCAGCCACACTCCTATGCCAGCCACCCAACCTATCTCGGCTGCTTGTTTCCGCAATCTCGTCCATTTCGTTTATCACCCATCCTTCATGACCATAGGTGAGGGTAGGAACGAAGATCGAACGGTAGATCGAGAGCTTTGCCTTCCGGCTCAGCTCTCTTTTCGTCACAACGGTGAGGTAAAGCGAAAGCAATACCGCCCCCAGCTGCTCCGATTCTCCGGCCAATCTCACACTCCATAGTCCCCTCACTCACGAACAAGACCCTGAGGTAGTTGAACTCCTTCACTTGGGCTAAGGACACATTCCCTACCCGGAGTAGGCAATCCATCAGTTTTCTGCTGAGAGTCATGGCATCAGATATAACGGTCCTTATCCTCATCTCAGCCGCTTCACACTCGTCTGCGAGCCGATCCAGTGAGTGCTGAAGGTCACAGGTCGATGATGCCATCAGGACCACATCATCTGCAAAAAGCAGTGATGAGATCCTCAGACCACCGAACTACAACCCCTCCCCACCACGACTCCACCTCGATATCTTGTCCATGAAAATCACAAACAGGATTGGTTACAAAGCGCAGCCCTGGCGGAGGACATCACCCACCGGGAACGAAACTGACTTGCTGCCAAGAACGCGGACGCAGCTCTCGCTTTGGGACTACAGAGATTGGATGGCCCTGAGGAGTGACCCGCTAACCCCATACTCCCGCAGCACCTCCCACAGTATCTCCCGGGGGACCCGGTCCTAAGCCTCCAGATCCACGAACCCCCATCAGCCTCCAACTTTGCCTCTAACATAGAGGGCATGTTAGTCAGATTCAGGAGTTCCTCAAAGCGTTCCTTCCAGCGTCCGACTACCACCTCAGTTGAGGTCAACAGAGTCCCATCCTTACTGTACACAGCTTGGATGGTTCCCCATTTCACCCTCCTGAGGTGACGGATGGTTTTCCAGAAACACTTTGGTGCCGGCTGCAGCCCTTCAAGCCTGTCGGTACCCTGCAACTGCCTCAGGTCTCCTCCAGGATAACAAACCCTGGATGGCCTCCTTCTTCTGTTGGAAGTCTTCCCTTACCACCGGTGTCCACCACGGTTTTCGAGGGTTACCGCCCCTTGAGGAACCTAAGACCTTGAGGACACAGCTCACCGCCGCAGCTTCAGCAACAGAGGTTTTGAACACTGACCACTCTGGCTCAATACCCCCAACCTCCACAGAGATGTCTGAAAAGCTCAGCCGTAGGTGTGAGTTGAAAATCCCTAGGACGGGGGCCTCCTCTAGATGTTCCCAATTTACCCCTATCCAGGAGTACTGTACCAGAGCTGAGTCTGTGCGTAGAGGTGAGCCCCACCAGATCTAATTGGTAGCGCTAAACCTCCCTCAAAAGCTCCGGTTCCACTTCACTGCGAAAAACCACCACCATTTTCAACTCTTCACTCATGTGGCAGCGCACTGGACCCCAGCGGGTCTTCCTGCAGGTGGTGGACCCACAGGACAGAGAGTGGGTTGGTGCCACGTTGCTTCTTTGGGCTGTGCCCGGCCGGGCTCCGTGGCAAACCCGGCCCCAGGCGCCCGCCGACAAGCCCTCCGTCTGCGCCTTGCTCCACATGGGGCCCCTGGGCTTCCTCCGGGCAGGGTCTCTCCTCCTCTCGCTCGTATATTCATTGGGTTTTGGTGAACCATTCTCAGTCTGGCCCCTCCCCTGAGACCACTCTGCCATGGGAGACCCTACCAGGAGCAGACGTCCCAGACAACACAGCCCTCAGGTTCACAGGGACACGCAAACCTCTCCAGCACGATAAGATGACGGTTCCAGGAATAGGCTAGATGAAGATGTATCACCTTAATAATGTTTAGTTGTAATTAATAAGTTAGTTTTGTAATCAACATACCGCTTTTTTTATTATTTTTTAAACACAAGTCATTCTAGGCTCTCATTGAGGTGTGGGCTTTGTATGACCTGTCAGGGAGGGATTAAATCACTTCTGGTTAGGCTACAACCACCACAATTCTTAAGCTCATTCCCAAGTGTTCTAGACCAGATCACCCACCAATTTCATCACTTCACACACACACGCACACACAATTACAGAGTATACTAGACTCTTCCGTCTTCTCACACACTCAATAATGTGGTTGATAATTTAGATAAATCAGGTAGATTCCATTTTCCATCTTTAGAAATTCAGGAACTATGAATCTTTTTCTCTATCCTTATTCCTATAAATATGAAGCTTGCTAGGATCATTGCACTCAACAACAGAAATTGTCAATAAACACAGCATGAATAATAACCTCTCACACATGAGGGGGTCATTGCCTTGACCGCACTTGGGGAGGCGCTGTTCTGTCTGGCGCACCTCAGAATATCTATTTCCTAGCCAGCGGAACCTAGTTTGCGACAAAAAACTGAGAATTTACGGTAGCTCAGCTGCCACACTTAGAGTCGTTCTTTCTTATATTTTAATTAGTAAATGACTGAAGTGTACTACTACAATCATAAAACCTCATTTGAGTATTGGGAGATTGGGAGAGCCCACTGGGATAGGTGAGAAATCAATACAACCATGATCAATCAAACTCCAAAGAAAACAATGGCCCAAACACCATATATTTATTAAACGATGCATACAAATATTTATACACACAACACAGTCTTTGATAAATAAATCACACCAACCATAAAAACAACACTCAGAAGCACAAACGCTACCTCACCACCCCCGCCATTAGCAAGCCAAATGAACCGTCCCGGAACAGAAAATAAAGCCCTGGTTCCCATGCGGTACGTGTTCCCCATGCGGTACGTGTTCCCCTTGCGGTACGTGTTCCCCATGCGCTACGTGTTCCCCATGCACTACGTGTTCCCCATGCGGTACGTGTTCCCCATGCGGTACGTGTTCCCCATGGACCAGTTAGCCAAACGGAAAGGAAGAAGGGTAGTTGACCTGTGAGCGTTGTGTTGGAACAGACAAATTAATGCATGGTTAACTGTGTGAATTATGTATCATGTAAATAAAGGAAGTGGATTAAATTTCAATATGTGGTTGTTTTTTGTAGTGTGTGCTATGTATGTTAGGTAAACGGGGCTAAATGGTAGGATCTGGGGAAATGCGACCCTCGCTTTTCACAATTGTGTTCACAGAAGACGTTCATGTAATAAATACAGGATGTATGCGTGCATGTTACAGAAAATTAAATAATGGCCATAGGTCGTAAAAAACATCAGATGGATTTAAACGATAACCAAATAATACTTTTGGTTATTTCTTAAACTGAATATTGCCTACCCTGATTATAGACCATCAAAACCCACAAATAAGCATGAAAAATGCCACAATGGCATTTACTGACTACCTTATGACAATGAAAGGCACATTTCTAATTAGAACTGTTAACAAAATGCATTCAAATGCCAAAACAATTGTAATATTGTATTGTCCAAGGTTTAAATGAATGTCACCCATGTTTGGTTTTCAGCGATATAGCAGCGTCCATAGCAACCACCATAGCAACCACCATAGCAACGAAATAAAACATTGGGCTACTTAACCTAATCCCTGGTTCTTTGATAACAGAGGGAGGTGTTTCACTGGGGAATCGCCTAGGCGTGACCTACTACGGAAGCTCCAAATGCCCCACGTCTGTCCTTGACAGGTCGGACTGTGCCACAGGGCTTCGGACTGTGCCACCTACCCTCCTGCAATCATTCTATACCAGTTTCTTTCTGTGTAAATGCAAGGTGGGACGGGTTGGTGAAACACCTCACTCTGTTATCAAAGAACCAGGGATTATGTTAAGTAACCCAAAGTTATTTTTTCTAACTTCGCTAGGTGTTTCACTATGGCAGATATAGACCACTCCCATATTGCATGTCTCCCGAAGCCATGCAAATTCAGCCAGGCAGCAAATATCAATCTGAGTCTGGTAAGATCGTCTCCAGCATGGCTTGAGAAACAGAAGGCCCTGAGACGTCCAGCCTATAAAACCTAACAAAGGTGTGAGGCGTAGCCCAGCTCACCGCAGCCCAAATGATACACACTGACACTCCTCTGAATAAGGCCCATGAAGTAGCCATACCCCTTGTGGAGTGGGCCCTCAAGCCATGGGGGGGCTCCAAGCCCCTACACCCATAATCAAGAGGTATAGCCTCTACAATCCAGTGGGACAGCCTCTGGCTGGACAAAGGCTTGCCCCTATAGGGATTGGCCCAAGACACGAACAACCTTCCTAAAAGCAGCTGACCGACTCACATACACATGCAGAGCCCGCACTGGACACAATGTATTGAGTCTCTGCTCCTCCGCAGAGGAGAACGAAGGCAGGTGAAATGCCGACAGTTCCACCGTGAGACACCTATAAGCCGACTCAAACACCAAAAGGCACAAAAGCCGGATTGGGCTGAGCGTTTTCCCGCGAGGCGAAGAGATCTACGGCTGCCAAGACGTACCTCTGCCATATTTGTCCCACAACATGTGGATGAAGAGTCCACTCGCCGTACAAGGGGTTCCCTCTGGACACAAGATCTGCTCCTCTGTTCAGGACGCCTGGTACATGTGTTGCCCGAAGGGACAGGAGCCTGGTGCTGCTCCACAAGATAATTTCTCGAGCTAACTTGTGTAGTTTCAATGAGGAGTGCCGCCCTGCCGGTTGATGTATGCCACTACAGTTTACCGAGACAAGGCGGCCCCGGATAAATTGTAGGAAGTGTTTTAGAGCATGGAACACCCAAAGTTCCAGGAGGTTTATGTGAGCCTGAGCTAGATTGTGGCTCCAGGTGCCATTCACTGCTCTGCCCATCATTGTCGTACTCTACCCTGACGAGGACGTGTCCGTTGTCATGGTTACCCTGGACGACACCGCCCCCAGTGGGACACCCGCTGTCTGAACCGTACGACCACGGGCGGAGAGCAGTAACACAGGCTGGTGTCACTTTCACCTTGCAATTCAGATGGCGACGGGGGCACAGACGCAGTGCTGAAAATCTCTCATCATCAGAAGCCCCAAATGTACTACTGATATCACCGAAGCCATAAGATCAAGTAGGCGTAGGCATAATCTGAACGATACGGCCTCTCTCTGCCTGAAGAGGGAGAGACACTGCGTGAGAGACGTTAGTCTCCTCTCTGATAGTGTGATGCGATAAGAGAGAGTCTATGTGGAGAAACAATTATTCTGCACATTGCGCGGGGTCCACACGGCACTTTTCCCAATGTATGCTGAATCCCAGTGTCCTGGGATGGTTTTCCACCGTAGCAGAATCTCTGAGTGTCTGTTCGCGTGAATTGGAACATCAGATAATCGTCCAGATAAGAGAATATTCTGATGCCGCTGTTTCTTAGCAGTGACAGTGCTGCCTCCACACACCTGCTGAACACTCTCGGGGCCAACGATAGCCTGAACGGGACTACTTGGTATTCGTAAGCCCTGTTCTGAAACGTGAACCGGAGAAATTTCCGGTGCGCGGGATAGATGGCGATGTGAAAATATGCGTCTGAGAGATCGATCGTTAGAAACCAATCCCCTGGACGGATTGAACGACAGAGCACCATGTGTGTTAACATCCTGAACGTGTGTTTGCGCAGGTGTCTGTTTAAGAGATCTAATATGGGGCGGAGGGACGAGCTCCCTCTCTTTGGAAGAAGAAAATAACGGGAGTAAAAACCCTGTTGGGGTTGCTAGTTCGGGAGAGCCCTGATCGCTTGTTTTCGCAGCAGGGACGATATTTCGAGCGGGGCCATGAGATCGCGCTTCAACAACGCCACCCTTGGGACCCGAGGGGAAGAGGTCTGCTCTCACAGGAGGAGCGTGAGCTCTCCTTATGGGAATAAAGGGAGATTTTGGTTTACTTTGTTTTGTTTTGTGCATTTCACCCTTGGCTCTGGGCCCGATTGTGAAAATTCTGGGTTTTTTGTTTCCAGTTAAAAAAGAGTGAAAGTGCTTGGTGACACTGTGAAAAAGCTTTGTGGCAATGTTTCAACTGTTGCCCCTGTCTCAGTTTGCTCTGAACGTGAGGCCAGACCAGAGGTGACACTGAAAATGCTTGGTGGCACTGTTTCAACTGTTGCCCCTGTCTCAGTTCGCTCTGAACGTGAGGCGGGAGAGACTGAGAAAGAGCCCCTGGAGAACTTGAACATATCCAGGTCCCTGAACCATGAAACTTGGGGCTTTGCTCTACCCTCCAAAGCTTTTCTTCATGGGAGGGGGAGAGAGAGAAGCTGGGAGTGCTAGGGTGCACGCTTCTTTTTCTCCATCCCTGGGGTGGGGAGAGCGGTTCCTGGCTGCCGCAGCAGCGAAAGAGTGTTTGGCTTCCCCCTTGTTTTCCCCTTGCTGCCGCTGCGGCGGCCGCAAAGCTTGACCTCACTGGTATGGGTGGGCAGGGAGCCTGTTTTCAGGGAAGGCAGAGATTGAAAGCTTCTCCTTCCTGTTTCCTGAGAGTGCTGGTCTCTCTCATTTTCTCCAGTGCTGGACCAAACAGAGCCTTGGTTGGGTCACATGCAGCATCCATGACCTCGGCTTTCTGCGTGTCACTCAGACCAGAGAGATTAATGGCGCGTTTCCACTGCAGGGTGCGGTACGGTTCGGTTCGCAAAGGTGCGGTACGGATTGCGTTTCCACCGCCAAAAGTGGGCATGACCCGGACTGAGCCGTACTCGTTTTGTCCTCGTCTTCAGTACTCCTCTGTTGGGGTACTGAGACGCCTGAAAGGGTGCCGGAAAATTCGAGCTACACACCCCCTCCGTCGATTGGTCGACAGAATCGTCACTTCCGGGCGACGTCGGGATGAAAACAAACAAACAGTAGCCTTGGGGTATTATTCTTTACAATGAACATGTTGCGTAAAACGCTTGCTTGGGCGAACAAGGAGGTGGAGACGTTCCTCTGCATTCTTGGGGAGGAAGACGTTGTTTACGATGTTTACGTAGCTGCCGCGGCGATCGACATCCAGCCTACCATAAAGGGTACTGTCGGCGGTGAAAACGCAAGAGCTGGGCTATACCGCCCCCTCCCGACTGGACTGAGGCGAACCGAACTGTACCGCCCCCTGCAGTGGAAACGCGGCATAAGCCACAACGCTCTCTCACCTGAGACCGCAAGTCCCATGACTCAGCCACAGCCCTGAACTGCACCCCGTGAGGAGCGTAAGACTAGGTCATTTACAATGCAAATTTCATCCCAGAGGGCAGGGTTGGGTGACCCAGTCTAGCTGACGACCCATTTCCTCTAGGATTTCAGCTTGATATGAAGACAGCAGTGTCATGGCATTGAGTGAGGATACCGATTGTGCCGCATATTTATACATCCTCTGGTAAGTGGAAGCGGTGAGGCGTCCATCTTACCAGGCAGAGAGATGCTCGAAGAAGCGGAGAGAGGGTTTGGGTGGAGGTGGTAAACCACTGAAGGCTTAGCTGGGGGCTCGGCCAGCCCCAGCTCTCCCATCCCGTGGATCTCAAGCTTCGAGCAGCCCTTGGTTGGAAGCTTGGTTGGACCAGTAGCGGCTCATTTCCTTCATGCAGATGGGAACTGCTGGCAGTACCTGCTTAGAGGGCGGTTGGGCTGGTGGGAGCCTCTTGCCGTCGTACAGGTCTCTCTCTGCCCCTTCAGCATCCGGGGCTGCAGGCCAGTGAATGCCCAATTTAGCAGCAGCCCGTTTGCACACCTCATACAGGTTACTGTCTACTGGATCCTGGTTGGTAGCCACGTCACTCTAAGCCTCCTTTCAAGAATTTTCTCCTGCATCGATGCACAGTGAGCGCATGAATGAGGGTCCGCTAGCGATGTTTGAGTGTGTCTAATGCTCATACACGCTATGCACATGAGGTGGGGGTCCCGGCCTGATATGGAGGCTCCACATGACGCGGGGCACAGGCGGGATACAGCCTCCTTAGCCTTTGGCTCTCTCAACCCTTTGGTGGGGGTGGAGGACGACGACATAGCGCAGATTGCATTCGCCGTGATGCGTTGGACTCTGGGTGTTTTGGCTCAGCCAACAAGCTAATGTTAACTGTGCCGTGGTAAGCTCGCCTTGACGCGTTAGCTGATATGCTATACCGTAACCAGTGACACCTGTAAGCAAATATAGTAGAAACGGAGAAGCAGGGGACACTTTAGGCGGACACTGCCTGGAGAACGCTTTCTCACGGGAAGAAAGTGAGAATGATTTGGGAGGGTGGGTCTACTGTAAAAGTGCAAGGGGCGGGGCCCTGTGGCACAGTCCGACCTGTATGTCAAGGACAGACGTGGTGCAATTGGAGCTTCCGTAGTAGGTCATGCCTAGGCGATTCCCCATAGTGAAACACCAGGCGAAGTTAGGAAAAGAACGTTGTATTCTATCAATTTCAGCTGAGACCTGAAAGAACTTTCATGATAACTAATAAACTATACATCATATACATACATAGATACATATCAAGTGAACGAATATTATGAAAATAAAATACAAATTTCTCGCTAGAAATGTTATCAAAAACCATTTAAGGCGCTAAATGTATACCAGAAAATTGCATTTTTCCCTGAGAATATTCAGCCATTATGTTTATTTTTGCAGACAGAATCTTGACAGTCACGTGATGTGCACGCAGGCCTATAGAAAAGAAGAGGCCAAAAAAACATAGGCATCGCACATGTTTGAGCCGTTATTGTAAAACCACTACGTTTCCACCATGGACCAACATAGTTATGCTAGATTTTCGTGTGAGCCTGGGTTTCACACACACACACACACACACACACACACACACACACACACACACACACACACACACACACACACACACACACACACACACACACACACACACACACACACACATTCACACACAGACCATACTCACAAAGACCACATATACACACACAGACCACACACACTCACACAGACTACACATACACAGACATACAGGGGAAGAGGAAGAGTGGCAAAATACAAGCTCCTGTCTATCTTCATTGCATTTGATTTCATTTTATTTGAAGACTGGCTAGGACGGACTTTGTGTGTCTGTGTGTTGTCTGTGTGTGTGTGTGTGTGTGTGTGTGTGTGTGTGTGTGTGTGTGTGTGTGTGTGTGTGTGTGTGTGTGTGTGTGTGTGTGTGTGTGTGTGTGTGTGTATGGGTGTGTTGTCTTTGTGTCTGTGTGTGTGCATATGTGTATATGCATGGGCAGTGCATGCAAATAAACATGGCTCTCGCTTCAATCTTAATTATGTCCAGTGAGAAGAGTCGGACCATAGCAGATCACACTCCCACGTGATTCTATCAAGTGAAGAGTTCTTCTCAAAGACGTGTAGGAAAACAGAAAAGTTTCCGCGATGCTAACGTGCAGACAAGAATATTCAAAGGACAATACTCACTTTTTGAGAAGACTATTGAAAGAAACCTTCCTCCTCTGGCCAGCCGTCTTATACAGACAGATCATTTCTTCAAATTATACAAATCATAATTTGATTATCAGTGGAAGTATATTTGATTTATGGGTGTCGGAGGAGGGATTCTATCAGTTTTTTCTTATTATTCTGATTATATTATCATATCTGAATCCCACCTTCTCTGATCCAGCCCAGCCTACCAGGGACCCCTCCTTAGCGGGGTCACCCCAGCAGAGGCACCAGGGTTGAAGTTTCTCTCCTGGTGAGGGACTCAGCGACCTGGGGTGTAGCATCTCTCCACAGGCTGTGTAGGAGTGGTCAGTAAATCAACGCGCATTCATCCTTTCGTAGTGTCACAATGCAATCTTTATTGCGTAACCGTAACAACAATATCAATTAAACTCAACTTAAACAGAAAACTCGCATCATCTCGTAATCCGGTTGAAAATCGTTTGCACTTCCGCTCTCTAGCCAAAAACACCTGTGCTCAGGTGACGTCTACATATAGAGTTACCACCCCCTGACATCATCATTGCATCATCATCATCATCATCATCATAATCATTTCACGTCAACATGATCAATAGTATTTCATTATAAGTTACTCACAAGAATATGATAAATATGACATGGGTAAAACACAAATCAGTGTAATGGCTTCAACAGGCTGTGAGGGGGCTCAGAGACCAGGGGTGTAGCGTCTCTCCTGGTGATGGGCTCAGAGACCAGGGGTGTAGCGTCTCTCCTGGTGATGGGCTCAGAGACCAGGGGTGTAGCGTCTCTCTTGGTGATGGGCTCAGAGACCAGGGGTGTAGCGTCTCTCCTGGTGATGGGCTCAGAGACCAGGGGTGTAGCGTCTCTCCACAGGCTGTGAGGGGGCTCAGAGACAAGGGGGGTAGCGTCTCCCCATAGGCTGTGAGGGGAGAACAGTGCTGCTGTTCTGTAGAGCATCCTTCATAAAGTGCCCCAAAGTTGACCAGAGGACCGTCAAATAAATCATAGACACGGCGTCACACCTTCACACACGTGCACAAAGACAAAAACACACACACACCCACACACACACACACACACACACACACACACACACACACACACACACACACACACACACACACACTGACACACACAAGCTTCACACCCAGATACAAGCACATGCATGCGCACACATGCAAACACGCACACACAAATAAATGGAAGCCCTGCAGGGGGCAAATCATTCACACAGCTGAGGTAGGGCACAGGTGGTGATTGCTGTGTGTGTGTGTGTGTGTGTGTGTGTGTGTGTGTGTGTGTGTGTGAGAACGTTTTTGTGTGAGTGTGTGATTGTGTGTGTGTATGCTTGTGTGTGCTTGTATGTGTAGGAAAGAGTTTATGTGTGTGTGTGTGTGTGTGTGTGTGTGTGCGTGTGTGTGTGTGAGAGAGAGAGTATATGTGTGAGTGTGTGTGGGTCTGTGTGTGTGAGACAGTTCATTGTGTGCTTGTGTGTGTGTTTATCTGTGCGTGCGTGTGCGTGAGTGCGTGCGTGCGTGCGTGCGTGCGTGCGAGCGAGCGAGCGAGTGAGCGAGTGAGTGAGTGTGTGTGTGTTAGTGGGCCGATCATCTGGAGGCAGGAGGTGGCGGAGGGGAAGCAGTGGGGTACAGGGGTCACACACACACACACACACACACACACACACACACACACACACACACACAAATGCACAGTGTCCAGCCCTTCTCCTCCTCTATCATATCTAAGAAGAGGCGTCTGTGTCTGGGGGGGTCTCAGAATTACATCGGACCATAGCTCATAGCTCAGCCCCCCATCGATGGGGGGGGGGGGAGACTGTGAGCGTGTTTGTGTGTATGAGAGTTGATGTGGAGTAGTCAGCTTCATTGCATCGACAGCATGGAGAGAGCGAGGGAGAGAGACAAAGAGTGTCATGGTCCGCCCCTGGATTTCCCATTCACCTGCCTGCCACCCTGATCTCCCCTAATTAACCCAACCACCTTCACCTGTGATCCCTCTATATAAATCCTCTCTCTCCACTCAGGCCCCGTTCACACAAAGCCGATTTCATGGCGAAACCGCAAAGGTCTTGTACGGTTCGGCCTTCCGTACACACGAAGCCGGCGAATCCGCTGACCAAAACCGCAAACTTCTGAAACCACCCTCGGAGGTGGTTTCAAATCTACGCGGTTTCGTTTTGGATTCGTGTGTACGCCTGAAACCGACTGAAACCGCAAACCATGACGTCATCGCCCCACCCCTCGACCTCCTAGCCAATGGCTCTTAAGCCCGCGGAGTCTCAGAAATCACATGCGAGCATGCGCATAAGGGCAGCCTTTACGCGCATGCTCGCCTCTTCTTCTTATTTCATTTCTTCTGGATTTCTGTACCAGAAGCAGCGCCCCTTATGGGCCTGGAATGTGTACTACAGCGTTTCTACAGATCTACCCGGTTTCGCTTAGCTTCGTCTTTACGGAGATACTCCGAAACCGGATAGATCGAAACCGTAACGGTTTCGCCCATTTCGGCTTCGTGTGAACGGGGCCTATGTCTCTGCCAGATCGTCTCTCATACTCGCAGACCTTTCCCGCAACTCCTGAACTGTTTCTGATCCTACCTGTTTCCGAACCCTCGCCTGTCTGACCACCCGCCTGTTGTCGAGTCCCTGCTGGCCTGTCTGCTTCCCTGTTTCCTGCTCCTCGCCTACCTGTCTGCCCTCCCGTTGCCGACCCCTCGCCTGCTGACCCACCGACGATTCCCTGCCCACCTGTCGGTGACTTTACTGTTTGCTCTCTGCCTGCCCGATCCTGTACCGAATGAAATCCTTGAAACTGTCCTCAACTGTCGTCTGTCCGTGCACTTGGGTTCTGCCTAACCCCCCCAGAGAGAGAGAGAGAGAGATACATCTCATTTGAAGAGATATAATCATCTGGTTTCCTTGATAATGGGGAGCCAGAGGGACCTTAACGATGTAAAGTGAACCAGGACAAAATATGGTATTTTTAGAGGCTCTGAAAATTAGACATGAGCCGCACATCCGATGAACTTCATTCATTGTATCGTAGCCCAGTAAAAACTGGAGGAAGTTAATACAGGGCGTGCGGTCTGCTGCCCTGCTGTCTGTGTGAAAGGTGGCGGCCCTGTTGGGTCGCACAAGGTAAAACAACAGAACTGAAAGCAAGCCAGTAAACAGGACCCAGAGCTTCACCCTTCAGGTTGGCATGCAGCTCCGGACCCGGCCTGTGGTTCTACACAACCCTGTTGGCCGGCCCCCCACAGGTAAGGTTCTACACCACACTGTTGGCCGGCCCCCCTGAGGGAGGGTTCTACACCAGACTGTTGTCAGGCCCCCAACAGGGAAGGTTCTACACCAACCTGGTGGCTGCCCCCCACAGGGAGAACCCCCCTCGCAGCCTGAGGCGAGGGGTCAACGGCGGGGCTAGGAAGAGGCAGGCCTCCCCTCACATCCTGGCTGAACCATGTGGAGGCTGAATGCGGAGGCCATGGAGAAGCCAGGGCGAGGCAGGCCTCATCCCACCTTATAAAATGTCAACAAACCCATTGACATCATACAGTATTAGCATGTGTGAGAGCAGAAGAAGAAAAGCTCCACCCAACATGTCCGTCCCTCCTCTCCTAGCCTCCCAGCCTCCATCACCTCAGTGCTGACTTCCTCATGAACAATGGGCTCATTTCAATGGATTGTAAAGATACTCAACTGATTTGCATAATGTTATTAGTCGACCATTTGATTTAGCGTGGCTTTTCCCCTTATTTTTATGATTCTGGTTCCCTGAACAGATTAATGTTTTCATAGGGATAATTTGGGGACTATTTAGATTTGAAGATGTATGAAAATAGCCCTTTTGATTTGGCAATTTCACACAGTGCAGCGGCCAAATATAATCAATCAAAGAAATAGGGCGCACTTATTGGAGAATAAGTTTTTGCTTTCTCTGCGTCCCTCGCATCACACACACACACACTTATATGTTCCTCTCTCTCTCTCGTCTCTCTCTCTCTCTCTCTCTCTCTCTCTCTCTCTCTCTCTCTCTCTCTCTCTCTCTCTCTCTCTCTCCATCCCTCCCTCCCTCCCTCTCCATCCCTCCCTCTCCGTCTGTCCCCTCCCCTCCATTAGACTCGCTCTAGAACCAGCCCCGTGTTGGGCGCCACATTCGGTGTCAGCTGCAGCAGCGGCAGAAGGTGGCACAGCTCACCGTCTGCAGCCGAGCGACCAGCTGCCGTCCGGTTCCCCCGCGGGCTTCGGTTATCCAGACGACTCACCCCAACGCCTAACGCGCATTGTTCTGCCAGATATCCAACCGTCCCTCCCCAGCTGGACCACAGACAGACGGACGGGTGAGGAGTGACCAAGTTTGGAGCTACTGTGGAGACGCGGTCCTCCAGCAACGCGTCGAGACGAATCGAAGGGCAGAACTTCTTCCATGTGAGTTATATCCTCAAACTCATTGATAATGTTTCATGCCTGTGATGGACTGAGATTCATGGCCGTGGCATGGGACCGTTACAGAAACGGAATGAATTATTTAACACATTCATATAGGGAAACGACGTAGTTAAAGCGTCCTTTGGCTGAATTGTTCTTCTCGTTAATTTAGGTGTTACCTGAACGACTGGTTGATCTCATGATCTAATTGATCTGGAGATCACGGGTTGCACCTGAGACCAATCTTAAATATCATACTAAATGTCTTATGAACTGAACAAAAGTAGTGTGTGGGTTTGGATCTCGACTGCTCAAAGAGAAGTAGCTAACGCAGCTGATGGTTTTAAACGAGCGAGTCACTGCAACAATGAGTGACACCACGACTCTAGACCAGGCGACATATCCGAGGAGAAAGAAAGGATCACTGACCATTTGGTTTATATTTACAATGCAAGAGGCAAGTTTGGAGTTGGCGCAGAAATACAGGCTACTTATACCGTGTCCAACTCTGCGTCCCTGACGCATGTGCGTCTGGCCCCGGGCGATAAGGAGGAGGAAGAGCGGCTCTGGACCTCACGGTCAGCCTCCCCGGCCCCTCTGGTCAGAGCGCACCATCATTGGCTGGGCTGGTGTCGTTCCCCGCGCTTCATCATCCACACAGCGACAAAGTGAATTGGATTGTAAATCTGAACCCTACCCTCGGGTGCCTCCTTGTATCGATCCATTGACCCTCCCGGAGATTGATTAAGGCTGGTTATTGGGCGCAGTGTGGGGAGGGTGTGATCTCTGTGCGTAAAAGTGTTGTCTGTGTATTATGGGTCTTGTTGGTGTAACTTTTATCTCTGGTCGATATAGTTATTGGTTCGAACCGAGTGCATTCAAATAAAAACCCTTGACACCCTGTATGAACAAGGGTTTATTTTAGTTTCTGAAAACGTTCTCGTGTTGGTGCGTTCGTCCGGGAATAAAAGAGAACCATACTTTTGTTTATTTATTTGGTATCGTGTCATTAGACGTGCTTTACAACATTTATCATCATTTCTGGACCACTGCCAGTGTGTGTGTGTGAGTGTGTGTGTGTGTGTGTGTGTGTGTGTGTGTGTGTGTGTGTGTGTGTGTGTGTGTGTGTGTGTGTGTGTGTGTGTGTGTGTGTGTGTGTGTGTGTGCACACATACGCGCGTGCACACACACATACATAGGCCTACACACACGTGTGTGAGTGTGCACACGGCCGTGTCCTCCACGTAGCAAGTGGGCTCCTTTTGCTGTCTGTCCTTCTCTCAATGGAGGCTGAAAATCCCAAACCCATAAATCATCACTCTATATCATCCTTAATCCATCGCTCCTCTCCAATCCTCATCGCTGTTCACAATAAACCATGAATCAATACAAATAAAGCATGGTTCACATCTCACCCTCTCCCTCCTTTTTATTGCCAGGTGACCGGTGAGAGAGAGACCAAATGGAGGGAGAGGAAGGGAGACATAGAGAGTGGAAGAGAGCAGCACCCCAGAAATCAAACACCCGCACCCATCCATAGACACTCTTTCCACAGGACCTGAGAAAAGCAAGGGAAGGAGCATTCAAAAGAACACGGCAAGAGGCATCAGACATCCAGTTCAGCCCCCCCGGCACTGATGCACTCATGGCTCCCCTTTGAGAACACATCTCCTGCACCTTGACAACAGTACCTAGCCCCTCCCCTCATCCGTCGGTTGCCATGGAGAAGACCTACTCCCTGACCGCTCACTACGATGAGTTCCAGGAGATCAAGTATGGCGGGCGCTACAGCAGCGACGTCCTCAGCAACGGCATGACCCTCCACCTGGGGGGCAGCCTGGACCGCCACGTGGCGCGGGGCCGTGGGGGCAGCGGCAGCAGCGGCGCCGGGCGCAACCGAGACCCCTGCAGCGCCCACGGGGGCGGGGGCTCGGGGGCGGGCGGCCTGCCACGCTGGAGCCGGCGGGAGATCTGCCTGCTGTCGGCGCTGGTGTTCGCGGCGGGCATGTGTGTGATCCTGGGCAGCATGCTGGCGCTCAAGTACCTCTCCCTGGAGGCGCAGACCGACCCACTGTGCCGGCACGACTGCCAGCGGCGGCGCACGCTGCTGCGGGCCGCGCGCTTCGTGCAGGCCAACATCGACCCCACCATCCAGCCCTGCCAGGACTTCTACTCCTTTGCATGCGGCGGCTGGCTGCGGCGCCACGGCATCCCCGAGGACAAGCTGAGCTACGGCATCATCACGGCCATCGGCGAGCACAACGAGGAGAAGCTGCGGCGCCTCCTGCTGGAGCCCGTGAGGCGGCGCGGGGCCGACTCCGCCGAACGCAAAGTTAAGGACTTCTACCGCTCCTGCATGGACATCCGGGAGATTGACGCCCTGGGCTCTCTGCCCATGAGCCAGGTGATTGACAGCTGCGGGGGATGGGACCTGGTGGCGGCGGCGGCGCCCGGGGGTGCGGGCTGGGAGGACGAGGGCGCCCCCCAGCGGCCCGACTTCAACGAGATGCTGTACCGGACGCAGGGCGTGTTCAGCACCGCAGTGTTCTTCTCCCTCACCGTCAACGTGGACGACAAGAACTCGTCCAGGAACGCCATCCGGGTGAGTAGCAGATCCCCCGATGTTATCCTGTGTTCAGGCCCTTCTGTCCCCCTTTGGAGAGGGACACACCAGATGTTATCCCGTGTTCAAGCCCTCTGTCCCCCTTTGGAGAGGGACACAATACCATCTGTTATCCTGTGTTCAAGCCCTCTGTCCCCCTTTGGAGAGGGACACAATACCATATGTTATCCTATGTTCAAGCCCTCTGTCCCCCTTTGGAGAGGGACACAATACTCCATTGTTATTTCCTGAAATATCTTTACAATTACAGTTAACACAAGAATTAGGTTTTTCTCTTACGTACTTCAGTCCACTGAACAACCCCCACCTTCATTATGTCCTAACTACAACATGCCATATTTTAAATTTTCTGTGCTTATGTGTGTGTTTGTGTCTGCGTAGATTGATCAAGAGGGACTCACATTACCAGAGAGGAGTCTTTACTTGGGTCAAGATGAGGACAGTGTCAAGGTACTCTCCTCTCTCTTGTTCTCTCTCTCTTCGTCTCTGTTTAACTCTCTATCTCCCTCTCCCTCCTCGGCCCATCTGTCCATGTATCGACCCTCTCATCTGATTAAACCAGAGGCTTCGCTCTGTCATCTCCTGTCTTTGTTGCCCTGTCCTGTTGGCCATATGTCACCCCCCCCACCACCAGCCCCCTCTTACGCCTGTTCTCTGTGATGGAGGCGACTCGGCCATTAAAGTCTGTTAACATCGCTGGATTTACGACTGTTTTCACACACCTGTAGTCGGTTTCCTTGGGGATGACAAAAGTTACATGAAAGTGTTATTTATTGCAGCGATGCAGCCAACAGTGAGTTCCTCTCATTGGTTGTCTTTGCTGGCAGCTTATCCTGGCCATGAATGTGAATGATTGTAAAGTGCTGCCAAACTAATTGCTTGACTTCCTTCACAATTCATTTACAAGCGTGCCACTGGTTAGCGGCATCGCAACACAAACACAAACAAACCAGGCCTCTTGTAATGGAAAATCGAGTCCAAGCGCACACTCCAGCTCCTCTGGACATGCTTATTTGGTCGTCACAACACTGGATGCCTTGATTGTTTACACCAACACAACAAGCAGTCAAACCGCAGTGAAGAACGGAGGAAGAGTGAGCTGAACAGACCTGGTACCACTGACCACTGAGGCTTGTCTGCCTGCTCTCACTCTCTGCTCTCTCTCTGCTCTCAACCTATGCTCTTACTCGCTGCTCTCACTCTCTGCTCTCTCTCTCTGCTCTCAGATCCTCGCAGCTTACAAGGCCCTGATGGAAAGGCTGCTCAGCATGCTGGGAGCACACAACGCAACGCTTAAGTCCAAGGAAATACTCCAGCTGGAAACACGCCTTGCCAATGTAGGTGTGTGTGTGTGTGTGTGTGTGTGTGTGTGTGTGTGTGTGTGTGTGTGTGTGTGTGTGTGTGTGTGTGTGTGTGTGTGTGTGTGTGTGTGTGTGTGTGTGTGTGTGTGTGTGTGTGTGTGTGGGGCTGGGTCAGAAGAAAGGTGGAGAAATTTAAAGTGAATTCTGTGTGTTTTATGCATGTATATGTGTGTGTGTAATCCAGATCACCGTCTCAGAATACGACGACCAGAGGAAAGACATCAGCAACATGTACAACCGAATCACTCTGAGACAACTGCAGCGCAGCGCTCCTGGTGTGAGTACATACACACATGCACACGCATTTACACACATACCCGCGTATACACACACACACTTACGTACCTACGTACATACATATATGCATACGCACGCAGACGCACGCACACACAAATACGCCTAACCATACAAACACACAAACACACATAAGCACGTATACACACACACACATACACATATACATACACATATGCATACAGACACGCACATGCACACACATACGCACGTACATACACATATGCATACACACACACACATGCACATACATATGCACGTACATACATACACACACATAAACATAAGCACACACACACACACACACACACACACACACACACACACACACACACATACAGTACATACGCACACACACACACATGCACACACACACATACGCATGGACATACACACACACACACACACACACATAAGTACACACACACACAAACGCGTGTGCGCCGAGCAGCAGTGTGTCTATTGTCTCGTACTGTATTTGTGCGTTTGCCTGAGAGAATGTAAATGCCCCTTTTTTCTGCATGGATTAAGATGTGAACGAAGGCTAGTGAAGCGTTTTAACACAGCGCCACAAGTGACTGTGTGGATCCACAGGGCTAGGAATTCAATGTGCACTGAAGCGGTAGACACACACACACACACACACACACACACACACACACACACACACACACACACACACACACACACACACACACACACACACACACACACTTCATCTCTATCATTCCAGCTAATACTGGCACACACTGTGTTGGGGAGAGGCAGTCTGGCCCTGTAGGACATGGAGGGAGATAGAGAGAGAGGGATTATGGAGGAGGAGATGAAGAGGGGGTGGGGGGGGGGCAGAGGTATGGGGAAAGGACACAGTATGAGTGTGTGTCTGGGCAGGGGGGGGGGACACATTAAAGGCTGGGACCGCAGGTGGTGGAAGGGAGACAATGAGAAGGAACAAAGAAAGACAGAAACAGGGGGGAGGAGGGGGGAAGGAACCGAGAGGAGGAGGAAGGGGAGTTGAGGTGGACTACACTGTAGTCACACCAACGCACACAACCCCGGACCTACACTGTAGTCACACCAACGCACACCCCTGGACTGGACCTACACTGTAGTCATGCCAACACACACCACATGTCCTACCCTGTAGTCACACCTACAAAACACACACCCCTGCATCGCACTTTGTGCAACATAGCATAAATAACACTTTTAAACATCCTGAAATTGGCAAGGCTCAATATACTTTAGCATTTCATATGGTGTGTTGAAAGGAGAGACCGATCTGAACTTCAGTAGGGGATAGAGTTTCTGTATTAAATGTGACATCAAGTCCATGATATTGGACTTCACAAATGATATAAAATATGAATCTAACATTTCCTATAAGTAGCACCAACTCCCATTAAGTCAAGCCCACCGCCGTTTTCTATCTGAAGTCTCTCTCTCTCTCTCTCTCTCTCTCTCTCTCTCTCTCTCTCTCTCTCAGTTCCACTGGAAGCGTCTGTTGGACCGCATCTTCCGCGACAACTTCTCAGAGGAGGAGGAGATTGTGGTCCTGGCCACTGACTACATGCAGAAGGTCTCTGATATCATCAAGACCACCTCCAAGAGGTAGGCTCAGCACCCAGGGGAGGGGGGTGGGCCAGGGGGAGACAGAAAGAGAGGCGTTAGATGAAAATGTCAGAGGGGTGTGCAGAAAATCCATAAAATAAGACTCATGCATTTTTGAGTTTCTACTTTTTCAAGCATGTGTAAGCGCTTTTGTTTTGAGGTCTTTATTGTATATGTGTGTGTGTGTGTGTGTGTGTGTGTGTGTGTGTGTGTGTGTGTGTGTTTGTGTGTGCGTGCGTGCGTGCGTGTGCATGAGCATCTCGGTGAAGAAGCATGTGTGCGTGAAGGCGTGTGCGGGCTGAATCCCTGGCTCAACGTCCAGCTCAACAGCCACTGATTATCATTGATCCCTGTACCTTCTACACTCCTCACATGTAAATGAACACCAACGACCACACACACACACGCACGCACACACACACACACACACACACACACACACACACACACACACACACACACACACACACACACACACACACACACACACACACACACACACACACACAGTACTCACACATGAGCACACACACACAAAGGCACACACACAATGACACAAACCAACTGGCAAGACATTCTCACTTTCTCGACAGACTCCAAAGTAAGCTGGAGGAGCAGCCACACATCACAGAGTTTGTTGCAGGCACTGACAGCTCTCCAATAGTTGCCTGGCTGTGTGCTAGAGTTTAGATTCTCTGCCCGAGCCTGAGCCCGACCCGACCCGCGGGCCAGGACGGGCCGATATTTCCCACAACTATCCTCGGGCCGGGTCAGGCCGGGCCTTGTTTTTTTAAATCATTGCTTGATTGGCCTAATCTGAGGAGAAATATATGCCATAAACAGAAATATTATAGGCCTATATATATTAAGCAGAGTAGGCCTTAGTAACAAATGTGTACATAGTAACACAAAGTAAAAAAACACCACACATGTTGCAGCTCACGTGCCTCCTCCACTCGCACGCATCCCATGTATTAAAAAAAATGTAGGGTTGAAATCGGGCTCGGGCTCATAATTACAGTTAATGTGTCGGGTCGGGCTTGATTTTCTGGGCCCGATCGAAGCTCTGCTATGTGCTGACACACACACACACACACACACACACACACACACACACACACACACACACACACACACACACACACACACACACACACACACCGCCACCAGCCGCATGCTTTGTCTTAACACACCTACTTCACGGCTGGCTGGCTGCCAGAGTGGCTGGTTATTAAACTGAGTGACTGGCTCACTGAACACCTGGCCAACCAGAGGAGCCCTCCCGTCTCCTCATCTACTGCTCTGTGCATTTAGCCCGTTTGGAAGAACCCCTCGTCTCACGCTGCTGTGGGTCTCATGGAACCATGGGTCTCGGGCCCGGGCGTGCCTGTTTTCCCTGACTGCGGCCGGCCCTGTTCCTCTCTGCCTGTGGGCTGGCCCCCGCTCCGTGCAATTTACACCCATGTGCTTCTTAAACGGCTTCTCGGCTCGCTTTATAGGGGGCTCATCTCCACCAGCAGTCTTCGCCTACTGTTTATCCAGTGAACCCTGCTACCTATTGATTACTCTGTTACCCAGTCTCCTGTGGGTAACTAGTCTCTGCGCTATACACTGCTCTTCTCTTATTGAGAACTAACATCGTCCAGGCAGGCTGCTGAGGATTAGTCAGCCTCAGCCAACCTCCACTTTCAGATCACAATTTATGGCCGACTTTCATTTGTTTTGGGAAATTGTAGTCTGTATAATTTGCTTTTTAATGTTTTCGCTTTAAATGTTTGTTTCCCACTCTCGACCTCAAGCTCGATCTCTGTTCCTCCCCTCGTTTTTCCCCATCACTGACCATGATTCTCTGTCTGGCTCTGTATTGCTCTCTCTTGCTCTATCGCTCTCTCTCTATTGTACGTGTATGATTGATCAGAAAGATATGGTACTGTACTGGAGCCGATCATAATGCCAAGAAGATTACAATGGGATATCTGGTTCCATCATGACTCCAACCGTCTGTATGTGGGGCTGCTGTCGCTATTAGTCTTCCAGACACCAGACAACCAATATTGTGTACAGAATGCCTTCATCCATCACTGGCTTGTTGCATTTTCTTTTATATACCCTATAACTTGCTCCACTGGTCTAACCCATAAATTATCTTCTCTCTCTCTCTCTCTCTCTCTCTCTCTCTCTCTCTCTCTCTCTCTCTCTCTCTCTCTCTCTCTCTCTCTCTCTCTCTTCATTCTGTCTGTCTCTCACCCTCTGTGTGTCTGTCTGTCTCTCACCCACTGTGTGTCTGTCTGTCTGTATGTCTTTCCTTCTGTCTGTCTATCTTTATCTCTATCTCTCTTTTTGAGCGAGGCTGTCTAAAGCAAATCTGTTAATGCTAATATTAAGGAAGTTTAATGGCAATGCATGGCCATACACATCCGTCTCTCTCTCTCTCTCTCTCTCTCTCTCTCTCTCTCTCTCTCTCTCTCTCTCTCTCTCTCTCTCTCTCTCTCTCTCTCTCTCTCTCTCTGATCGCCCTCTTCATGTTCAAGAGACAGTCTCCTCTGTCTCTCTCCTGGGCCTTGCTGGGATAGTATGAATATACTTGAATTCATTGCAGGTGTGTGTGTGTGTGTGTGTGTGCTGTATGTGGCGGTTGACAGCTGAGCCTAAGGCCCATTACCTGTAGAAACGCATGGGTGCGGGGGACTGTCCCGGGCAGTGTGTTCTCCCTGGCCATTAGCCTCTACTGTGGTAATTAGCCCCACCCACCACCGAGACACACCTGTCGTCTAATTGTTAGCAGACGAGCACCAGAAGGGGGCGCATCCTGCTGTGCCCATGCCCCCCCCCCCAAGCCCATCCCAGAACACAGGGAAACAGGGGGGCAAATCTGTCCCGTGAAATTCACCGCTCATGTGGGTAGCGTCATGTGGGTAGAGTCATGTCGGTAGAGTCTGGTAAAAGTCATTTGGGTAGAGTCATATGGGAAGTGTCATGTGGGTAGATTCATGTCTGCAGTCATGTGGGTGAAGTCTGGTTAAAGTCATGTGGGTAGAGTCATGTGGGTAGCGTCATGTGGGTAGAGTCATGTGGGGGACAGGGATAAGGACCATTATAAACACTCAATGAGAGACAGGCTATAGACCAGGCCTATTCAACTAGCGGCCCGCGGGCCGAATACGGCCCTTCCTATTTATTTTATGGCCCGCAAGAGGTTGCCTGCAGACCTAAAAAAATAAATAAATAATAATAATTGGAAAATTGTTGCCTGCAAATCAGGTTTGCGTGTGTAATATATATGACCAGCCAATAAACGCAAAGTATGCTACGGCAACAGGATTACACCCGCTCTGTCTACATCTGCCATTGCCTCAATCAAGCTCACTTTGCATTTTATGCTTGCGGACCACGGAGAAACTCACTTTAGCAAGGCTAACAAAAGCTCCAAGATGTCTCTTTCCAAGCCAAAAAACGTAAGGTTGATGTTGAAAAACGCCAATTCAAAACGATTTGGACTGAAAAATATTTATTTACTTTGCCATCCGCCACAAGTAGTAAACCGGTGTGTTTAGTGTGCAACAAAGCCATTTCCATGATGAAGGAATACAAGGTGAAGAGGCACTACAACTCAAATCACGGCTTGTTTGCTGCCAGTTTTCTCATATGAAAAAACAAGGGTACGTTGCTCCATGACCAGTGAGAAGCTGCATGAGTGTCTCAGGATTGGCCTTACAACGTATGAACTAGGGATGGGCGTGAGGTATCGATTACTTGATCGATTAATTGACATTATACGTTTTGTATGTGTGGCCCATGAACCACCAGCGGTTTTCCTTTTTGGCCCACTTGTTAAGGAGGTTGAATAGCCCTGCTATAGACCATTATAAACACTCAATGAGGGACAGGGCTATGGATCTTTATAAACAATCAATGAGGGCCTGGGGTTTCAGTGCTGAATGATCTGTGATTATGTTGAGTCGTATCTGCCATAGAACGAGTGCTGGATTTTGAAACTGATTTCCGCAGAACTTTCTTTGAAAAGGAAATGTCATCCCTGTATTATATTTGATGTTTTATCACCCCCAAACATGATATTATCGAGTGAGTTACAACCGTGCTTATTAACTGCTTAAGTTATGATCTTGGCCTCGTTTATCTCTCTGATTACACATACACACAAATACACTCACACAGTGACGCATGCATTCACCTAGACACAAACCACACCCACTCTATTATTTCAGTCTTGTTTTTTTTCTTTTTTGGATTGGAATAGATTAGTGGGCTGGCATGGGGCTGCAGCAGAGCGAGGAGACCCAGGTCCTCTGCTGTTATCCTGAATATGAGCCGGCGACCACGTTGTGGACAGTGACGTTGTCATTTGAGGGGGGAAATTGAAAATATGAAATGAAAATGAAAAGAAAATGCCTGTCCAGTGTGTGTGTGTGTGTGTGTGTGTTGTATGCATGTTTGCGCGTGTTCGTGTGAGCGAGTATGTACGTGTGTGTGTGCGTGAACATGTGTATGGGTGTGTCGGTTTGTGTGTGTTTGTGTGGGTGCCTGTGTATATATGTAAGCGGCAGAGTGTGTGTTTGTGCAAGTGTGTGTGTGTGTGTGTGTGTGTCTGGGTGTTGGTGTGCCAGTGTTTGCAAGTGGCAGAGTGTGTGTGGTGAGTGTGTGGTGATCCCAGTGTTGATCACCTGAAGCAGCCTCATCAGTTAACACAGAGCCTCTGCGCAGTAGCCTGAGCAGACAGTAGCAGCACCTGGTGGATGTGTTCTCTCTGAGAGCGCACAGCATGAGGAGCAACAGCCAAGCAAACAGCTTCTGTCACTAGACAGCTCTTGTTAACAATGTACAAGTGTGTGTGTGTGTGTGTGTGTGTGTGTGTGTGTGTGTGTGTGTGTGTGTGTGTGTGTGTGTGTGTGTGTGTGTGTGTGTGTGTGTGTGTGCAACCCGGTATCACGCGATTTCGTGCTCATGCGCACAAACTTTAATCTATTGAATCGTGTCCCAGACCACGATTGTCCTACTTTTTTCATTCTACACAAAACAAAATGTAAACCAATGCATTTTGAATGGGAGTGTTTTTCAGACGAGAGATATAGAGAGAGAGTGTGCGCAGACAGTATAGTGCACCCTCTAGTTATATATATGTCAATATTTCAAATATTGCTCATTTTTTTTAAGCAGAAAACTGAAACGAACATGCTCCACAGAACGCGCGTTTCTCAGACAATTAACGTGCTCCACGAAATAAAGAGAGAAAGAAAGAGTGAGAGGGAGGGAGAGAGATAGAGACCTCAGAATGGTTCCACAGAACAATTAATGTGCTCCACAAAACGAAACGAGAGAGAGCGAGAGAGAAAGAGAGAGAGGGAGGGAGGGAGAGAGAGACAGACAGAGAGAGGGAGGCTTCAGAATGGTTTGCGCAGACAGCACCATCTAGTTATATATTTCAATATTTCCGATTTTTTACGCAGACCTCCTCAAAAACTGAAACGAACTTGCTCCACAGAATGGCGTTTCTCAGACAACTAACGTGCTCCACGAAACGAGAGAGAGAGAGAGAGAGAGAGAGAGAGAGAGAGAGAGAGAGAGAGAGAGAGAGAGAGAGAGAGAGAGAGAGAGAGAGAGAGAGAGAGAGAGAGAGAGAGAGAGAGAGAGAGAGAGAGAGAGAGAGAGGGAAGGCTTCAGAATGGTTTGCGCAGACAGTACAGTGCACCCTCTAGTTATATATACGTCAATATTTCAGATTTTCTACGCATACCTCCTCAAAAGCTAAAACGAACATTCTCCACAAAACGCGCGTTCCTCAGACAATTAACGTGCTCCACAAAACGAAACGAGAGAGAGAGAGAGGGAGGGAGAGAGAGAGAGGCTTCAGAATGGTTTGCGCATACAGTACAGTGCACCCTCTAGTTATATATGTCTATATTTCTGATTTTTTTTTAAGCAGGCCTTGTCAAAAACTGAAACGAACGTGCGCCACAGAAAGCGCGTTTCACAGAACAATTATCGTGCTCCACAAAACGAAACGAGAGAGAGAGAAAGAGAGAGGGAGGGAGGGATAGAGAGAGAGAGAGGGAGGTTTCAGAATGGTTTGCGCAGATAGTACAGTGCACCCTCTAGTTATACATATGTCAATACTTCCAATTTTTTTAAGCAGACCTCCTCAAAAACTGAAACGAACGTGCTCCACACAACAATAAATGCATGAAAGGGTAAACGAGAAAGGATAATGATAACGGCAAGAAAATAAAGGCGCAATGGTCATAATAATGTAGATATAATAATTATGTTAACATATTTAACCGAATTCGGCCCATAACCTTATTTTTTACGTTTTTATATTATGAATATTTTTATATTCTGGTATACCTGAACCACACTAACACAATGGTGGAAGTGTGATCCGATAGGCTACAGATCTTGTTATAACGATAATTTGACAACAGCTACATGGTCTACTTATAATATTATAACTAAATCGTTTTATATTTATATGTAATATATATTTTAATTAGTGCTGTCAAGCGATTTAAGTATTTAATCGCGATTAATCTCATAAATGTCATAGTTTACTCAAGATTAATCACACATTTTTTTCTCTTCGAAATATCCCTTGAACTCTCGAACAAAACTCTTGCTCAGCAAAGATGGGAAATACTATAACAAGCGTCTTTGAGTATTTAGAAAAGCGCTAAAAAAAACAGATCAATTATTATCATTATTATTTAAACCAATATGAATATTCCTACCCTATGTAGGCCTATACACATTACCAGGCTATCGAATAAAGCCCACACACACACACACACACACACACACACACACACACACACACACACACACACACACACACACACACACACACACGGCGGAGTGGGAGTCGGGGGAATTCCCGTTGGGCCGTTTCGGAGCTGTCGGGCTGATTACTGCGGGATAACAATATTGCGTTTATAAAAGTTCCTTGCAGCGCCGTCTGGCCGCCTGAGCTGTGCGCCCGCAACCTCTCACTCTCTCAAAAAACTGTCAACGTCGCAACCAAGTCGATTTTGTCTAGAGGGGAGTAACTGAGCGGCCCCTCCCGAAGTGGTACGCCCAGGTGGGCCTTGAACTGCAATTGGTCAGAAAGACGTAACAGCTAATGACAACATTAAACTCTCGTGCAGCAGGCTCGAACAGAGTGACAAACACAAAGACTTTTAAGGAGTTTTTCACCCGCTCCTTGCTTGCCCCAACAAGTGTGTGCAGCGTGCTTGTTGTTTTGTTTCCGGTGTAGCTAGATCCGGTTTGGTGTTGTCGTTTTTCTAACGTGACTAGTTGTTGCTTGACAGCGGACAGCAGGTAAAATAACTACGACGTTTGCCAAGCCAAAAGAGCGTTAATCGCACGATAAAGAAATGAACGCCATTAAAATTGGTTTGCGTTAATGCCGTTTAAGAGATGAGCCCTATGAAAGGAATATTCATTTAAACAGTAAAATATGTAGGCCTATTTGTAATAGTTAATGCCACTTTATTTGTCTGTGGCATATACAGTCATAATCCTAAAGCTGGTAGTGTCTGTTAACCAGGGTATGACTTAGTTACCTTAATTCTAATTTAAGTCTACAGAATACACATTCGGAGACCACAGACGAGGAACCATGGGAGGGCGTTTCCTCTTATCATGACGTGAGCCAGCCGTCTTTGAGGGGCCACTTGTGCGTAAATGAGGAACACATGTAAATGTCCCTGAGAATGCAAGTACTTGTTGACCAAGGAAAGCCAGGTAATATCAAGTGTTTAACATTTGGCTCCATTGTAAATATATTTACCTTATATTCTTGTATAATTCATACTTTAAGGCCCCTTCCATACAAAGCCGATTTTTTGGTGAAACCGCATAAGTCTTGTGTGTTTCGACCGACCGGTCCAGACGAAACCGGGGAATCCGGTGCCCGAAAGCGCACATTTCTGAAACCACCCTCGGACGTGGTTTCAAATCTATCCAGACCTATGCCATTTCGTGTTAGGATTCGTGTGACGCCTGAAACGCAAACGATGACGTCATTAGCCCCCCACCAGCTGGGGGACGTCAGAGTTGCGTTGAATTTTCTATTTATTATTTTATTTGTATACTTTTTGTAGCTTTAAATAAAGCCCCTTGATAAATATAATTACTAACTGTACATTAAAAAGTATTTCTGCTCAATTTAAAAGGTGGAATCTCCTCGTGACTGAATGTTTGTATACAGCGCGCAGGCTTGATGTGCTCCACTTTTTTCTCGGGAGAACCAGCGCCTTGAATATTTACTACAACGTTTCTACAGCTCGATGCGGTTTCGCAATGACTGTCTTAACGGAGATATTCCTGAACCGAATAAAACGAAACCGGATCGTTTGACAGTTACGGCCTAAGTTAACCTTACTTATTATCTAAATGAACTGAGAAATAGACTGATGTCATCGACTACAGAGGCATGTCTTATCTGAGTCTTATCTGTTTGCCGGTCAACTCCGGATCATCTGAGGTGTTGAATAACAGTAGAACATGGTGTAGAGCCTGCCCCTCTTCCCCCCTGTTGGTACATTCCTCTCCACTATTATTTCTAACATTTGGCAAATATCCTTTTTAAACCTTCATTATTTTCTACCACAGACGTTCGTTTCAGCTTTTGGGTTAGGGTTAGGGTTACGGAAATATTGACATACATATAACTAGAGGGTGCACTCTTCTGTCTGCGCAAACCAATCTGAAGCCACTCTCTCTCTCTTTCTCTCTCTCTCGTTTAGTTTTGTGGAGCATGTTAATTGTCTGAGAAATGCGTGTTCTGTGGAGCACGTTCATTTCAGTTTTTGAGGTCTGCTTAAAAAATCTGAAATATTGAAATATACAGTATATAACTAGGGGGTGCACTGTACTGTCTGCTCACACTCTCTCTCTCTCTCTGTCTCGTCTGAAAAATGCTCCCATTCAACATGCATTGGTTTACATTTCGTTCTGTGTAGAACGAAATGTAGGACGATCGTGCTCTGGGACATGATTCAATAGATTAACGTTTGTGCGCATGACCACTAAATCGCGTGATACCGTGTTGGTGTGTGTGAGTGTCTGTCTGTGTGTGTGTGCGTTTGTGTATAGGCACGTGTGTACATATGTGAATGCGTGTTGATGTTTAGAGGGGCATCACTAATGTTGAGGGATTCTGTCCCCCCCCCGCCGTCTCCCCAGGGTGCTCCACAACTACATGCTATGGCGCATCGTGGCGGCGCTCAGCGAGCACCTGTCCACCGCCTTCCGGAGCACAATCCACGAGTTCTCCCGTGAGATCGACGGTACAGAGCGGCAGCTGGAGCTGGGCCGGCTGTGTCTGACACAGGCCAATAAGCACTTCGGCATGGCCCTTGGGGCGATGTTCGTCCAGCAGCACTTCTCTTCGCAGAGCAAGGCAAAGGTAGGTCGGGACTCCTGTCCGTCGAGGAGCACAGGAAACATGCCTCGTGTTGAGTAAAGCGGCCGCTTTCCCCGACCAAATGTCTGGATAAAGATGGGTATCGGTGTGTCCATCAGGAGAGGCTGGAAATGAACAACATGATTTATCATACGTTTGCCCATTTGACACCATCTGATTGTTTTTTGTGAGACGATGGATCCATGATGTCTGCCGGAGTAGATTCCTCCTGATGGGGTCTAGACCTGCCGTTGGTGTAATTATGGATATGATCCCCCTGATGGGGTCTAGACCTGGTGGTGTTGGCCCTATGGAGATGATCCCCCTGATGGGGTATAGACCTTGTGGTGTGACTATGGATATGATTCCCTTGATGGAGTCTAGACCTGGTGGTGGTGGGACTTGGATGGAGGTCCTCGGCCCTTGAACGAGTCACATTGAAAACCACAGCGACGAGCATGAATGAGAGATGGTTATATACCGTGGGTTGGCGCGCAATTCTAATTTTGCTACTGTATAATAGCAGGCCTGTCAGACAAGTTAATTCGGCACACTTGGTCAGTGCGCATGTGCCAAGCAACCTGCATCTTACACGCACACACACAGCACGTACACCGCAAGCACCCAGCTACACACGCACGCACATACACACAAACCGCACACATACGTACACGCGCAAGAACACTCATGCACGCATTTTGATTGTTATTTTGATTGGTTAAACCAATCAAAATAAAATTATTTATTCTTCTTTTTATTCTTATATATATAACATCTTCAGGCGGTAAATTTTATTTGATAATTTACTGTTGCCAAGCAGATCGCTGTCAAGGAATGTGGATCTTTTTTTTTGTGGTAACTTGTTAACCCCAGCGTCTTCGGTTGCTAAGCGACATCAACGTCTTTGGCGGCGGACTATTGATCAACGCTTCGAAGATGGCAGCGCAGGCGAAGGTAGTACGTCAAAGACTCAAAAAGGGAGAACTAAAAACCAAGGAAAAAGAAGGTTGGTTTTTTATTACAATGATAAAATTGTACAGCCTAGTCAGGTACGGTCAGGTTTGCCGATGTGCTTTTATTTATGCTATTTATTTCATTTTGTCCCTGTTCATCGACCGGAGACAGACTTCACTGATTATCTTCTGGGGATACAACAGAGCCAGTAGGCTATCCTACTAGGGACTTTAGCCTTGCAATATCTTTGCTTCATTGGATCAGTCTCCTTTCAAGAACATGCAAGAGTTTTCTAGCCTCGCATCAGCAGCGCTGATTTTTATCCCCGTATAAAAGCAACCGGCGGATGGCGGTTTGCCAATTTTTCTAAAATTGGTCAAACGTTGGTGCGGATGCATGATGCGTTTGTGATGCGGTTGCGGATGAAATAATAGCCCATCCGCGCATCTCATGCATGTGTATGCGTGCATGCACGTGCAGACACACGCCGCACACTAGGGTTGTACGGTATAAACAGTATATAAAGTACACTGGTGCGAATTTGCGCTACAGTATGGATTTTGACGTTACCGTGTCACCGGTAGACAGTGCTGTGTGTAATACATTACAAAGTAACGTGTTAATACAGTAACGTAACTACTTTTTCATGTAAAAAGTAAAGACGAAACGTAGTTCCTTTTCAGTTCGGCGCAACGTCAGTTTTCCTACTTTTTCCTGCCTTCGCAGGCAGTATGCTATTGCTCAAGCATGCAGACTATTGCGTGCTTGCGTAAAAGTCCCTTCACAAGCTCTCATTAAACACCGTACGAGACAGACGCTGGTAGCGTGAAGGTGTCTCTGCATCTCAGACATCGCTTCCGCAGGCATTTTCCAAAGCCAGTCCTTAGGACAAAAAAAGCCAGCGATGGAACGAGATAACAAACGCCGTCACTGATTACCTGTGTAAGGACATGGTTCCCTTACAAAATGTCGATAGAAAGGGCTTTAAAGAGATGATCAAAACACTCGATCCCAGGTACGCGTTACATGCCCGCACAGACTTCAGCCAAATTGAGATGGCCAAACTATACGGCAATAGCCTGGCTAACGCCAGACCTCATCTCAATGTAGATTGAGATGAGGTCTGCCGTTAGCCAGGCTATTGCCATCTGGGAACCACACATTCATTTTCTCGTATTTGAGGTGTGGTTAACGATTGCCCAGAGCCGTTTATTGGGCGCTACGAATGTCTATCATATGGTAGTGATGATCAGTGTTACGTTACTTCAAAAAAGTAATTAGTTATAGTTACTCACTACTTGTAAAAAGTAACTGAGTTAGTAACTGCATTACTCTATAATAAAAGTAACTAGTTAACAGGGAAAGTAACTTTGCAACTTTGCTACTGTAAAAAAAAGTAAGTTACTACATGTCAAGGAATTTGGATTTTGGATTTGGATTTTTTAAATGGTTGAACTGCCCATTGAAGTTCCTGATATACTTCCAACTGAATTTTAATTTGCTTGGTTGCAAAGGCTGTGGAACATCTGCCGAATACTACAGAAAATGCCAACTTTTCATCGGATTGCTCCGGACTTGCCTTTTCTGCTGCTTAATCTAATCAGTGTGGTGTGTGTGTGTGTGTGTGTGTGTGTGTGTGTGTGTGTGTGTGTGTGTGTGTGTGTGTGTGTGTGTGTGTGTGTGTGTGTGTGTGTGTGTGTGGCGAGCGTGTCCTGGCTTTTGTGAAAAACACTGGATCCGATTGGCTACCATGAAACATTACTCTGCCTTACGCCCCGTGCCCACTACCTCCGTCAGTTGTCCGTTGCCCATTGACTTTGAATGGGGACGGACGCGCAATGCATTGTGGATCCGTCCGTTCGTTTGGAGCGTTCGCCACCGTCAGAAAGTTGAAAAATGTTCAACTTTTTCGGCAGCGACGGTTCCGTCATCCAATCAGATCGCGTATGCAAATTTAAGCACTGTGACGCGACTCGGGCTCTGACGATACTGGAAAGCGGGAAAGCGGGTCATCTTGCCTCGCAACAAGCAGGAAGAAGCGGGAAGAACCCGGCGAAGCGATTTGATTGGCTGACGGATGCCTCTGCAAAGACTACTCCCCCATCCGTCAGCCACGCCTTCCCACGTCCGTTGACTGACGGTGCAGTGGGCACGAGGCGTTAGCCAATCATAATCGCTTATCTCGTTGTGAACCCAACCGGTCTCCTCCGGAGCAGTTTGTGTGTGGAGCCAGGGGTGCGTTCGGATTATGCAGTTCAATCAATTAATAGTAACGCACCGCATTTACTACAGTAACGGTAATGCCGTTGTAACGACGGAAAAAGTAATTAGTTAGATTACCCTGTTACTGAAAAAATGGAGGCCATTGAAATAAGAAAGCGGAGCCCGAAGACGATGAACAGAGATGAGGGAGCATAATATGCTCTCCCATACCTGGAGTGCCGTCCTGGGGGACAGCGGACTGAAAGCAGGAGGTTTGGTTCACCAGTCAAAAGACTGGTAGATCACATCTCCGTTAACATCAGCTGATAAGAATGCGTCACACTAATACACCCGTGTGACCTGATGAAGACGGAAGTATATCCGTCGTAACATGTCAAGGTAAAGAAAATGACATTACCAATATGTGTCCGTGATAAAAGAAAACTATAATTATGAGTCTGTACGTAGCTCATAGCCAATCAAAGCCTGTTGGTAGGAGGGCAAAGACATCCTTCTTGGTGATGAAATTGTTTTGACGCCAAAAGTTGCTTTTCTTTCAAAATAAACTTGCGTTCTAAATTACTTAAAACACTATCTAAGGCTGCATCGAAAGGTAATGCGTCTGCTGCCATTTTTGGATCCGTAAACTACAGTGCCGTGTTCCAATATCCATACTATCCGTACTTACTAGCCTAAGTTTGAGTGCGTAGGGCGTTCCGATTTAGATCGGGCGAAAATAAGTGTACTGAAAGGACCCGGATGGTGTACTCAAAACGGTCAAATCGCGAAGAGTGTGGCGATGTAGGACGTTGCCTAGCGACACGCACGAACACGCCCCTTTTCCTCGGACGCCGAACTCGCCATCTCGGTTGAACTCTCATGCTGCGTATTCTCTGCGAACCGACTCGGATCTCGGATTTGAGGCCACGCCCACACGCCCGCGTTTTATTATTTGGCTCGGTCGTTGGAGGAAAACATGGACGCCACCCGGAAAGCTGTTGTCGCGGTAGCATTGGCAGAGTACCGGCCCTCCAAAATAGGTAGGCTATATAGGCCAGAGATACGGATGCAGTAAGGTATTGCAGTAATACGAGTGATTGAAATTGCCATTTAAACCACCAAAGCAGTCCAAGCACAATGAAAACAGTTCATGCTTCAAATCCCACTGGGCGCAGCCATCTTGAATTCTGTCTCGGAAATTTGCTCGGTCACCACTGAGTTCAATCGAGATGGCGAGTTCGCCGTCCGAGGAAAAGCGGCGTGTTTGTGCATGTCGCTAGGCAACGTCCTCGGACCTCCGAGACGGATGGATAATAAAACGCAGCATAATACGGCACAGTCCGCGAGCAAGTGGAGAAGAAATCCATACTATTAAACATAAGTGTTTTTCAGAGATGGAAGTAGCTTGGGAAAAGACTTAGCATTTTTTTGTCCGCAGCCTTACCAGTATTCTACCTCTTCAGAAGCATTTATATCGGAATTAGAAGATAAAATGAACATACCGAGATATAATACCGTTACCCTCTATGCCTCAAATCATACCATGATATACATTTTAGTATTTACCGTACAGCCCTGCCGCACACACTTGCGCACGGACACAGATGGGAAAGATAACAGCAAGATCGAGATAACAGCCCCGCCGTCGAGACACTCTCCCAGCTGAGACGTTATGTCTATTATAGACTACACTTTTTTGCAAAACTTTATTTATTTTTAAATATTACCCACCTCCTTGAGCATCCCACAATGTCTTTCGATAGGCCTATTGATATCCCCCCCTCTCCCCTTCCAACTGTTTTAACGGCCCTGCCGTCGACACACTCTCCCAGCCTTAAAAAGACTTTAAAAATCAACTGTTAAATTCAAACATCCCGCTAACCGGCATATCAACATACAGGTTACGTGATCTTTAAGAGACAGCGTCCTTATAACGCAGAACGGAAACATTTCAATAACACAGTATGGTGAATTATGTCTATAGAGTCCACCACAAGACTACACTTTGTTGCTCAAACTTAATATTACACCGTTCACACCTCCTTGAGCCTCCCAAAATGTCTTGCGATATTAATATCCCCCCTCCTCCCTGCCGGCTGTTTTACTGTAGTTGTTTTATTTTTCTAATGTTTTGTGTGTAGCTATGTGTTACTGTATGCTACTGCTGCCTGTCTTGGCCTGGCCACTTGAAGAGATGTTAAATCCCAATGGCGTATTCTTCTAGAAAAAAATAAAATAAACATCTTAAACTGTCGCGTCAGGTAGGCAATATACAATCTGCAATTTTGCCCTCACAACCCCCCTTCTCCCTCTCCCCCTCCCCTACACAGGCCTGTGCTTTATTTCACTATAGTAAGGAAGGTTGCTGCCTTAGCTGTTGTTACACTAAGTTTATTTCACTAAGGTGCTTCTGTAAATGAACACAATTTTTAGCGGTTATTATTTTCAACTTAGTAGCTGCCATGCATTTATAAAATGTCAATCTCACTTTGAGCCCTGAATAACAGTAAAAGCTAATTGATTTTCTAGTAGTAGTATACTACACTTTCCATTGAACAATTACCCCTGTAACCCATCAATGTACTCATTATTATGGAATCAAATGCTTACACACTAGCTGCTTTCAGACACATGTGTAAGTCCTGATATTCTCCTGATGGGCCGGATGTGGGAACAACATATGACATTTGTACCATGATCATCTCCTGAATAATACTACCCCAGAGGTAGTATTTTCTCTGTAGGAAATTTAAATTACATTATATGTGAATGAGGAGTAGAAAGTCTGTATTTCTCACACCACTTGAGTGGGTTGCGTTAATGACGCTTCTGCAAGTCATTGAATGGTCCCCTAAATGATAATCAGTCCATTGCCTTTTGTACACTGAACGGTTAAAAATATTTAAATATTGGCACTGCTTTTAAGTCATTTGCCGTGAACACTAAAATATAGGTCTCATCATAACCCTAAAAGTACACATCGTACAATAAATTACAATGAATGCATGAGTTCACAGCTGCACACGTGTAGATTTTTTTTTTTTAATTATTATTATTGACAACAGTTAGCTGAACATTATAGGGTCCTGTCCTTCCAGTCCCTGTTTTCTCAGTTGAACACAGAATTCAACTAGGTTTGTCCAAGTGTTTGTTATATGTGAAATTAAGCAAAAAAACACGCTCTCTTTCTCCGGTAACGCAGTCGTTCGTGGCGCCTTTCTTAGTAATTCCTTCTATTTGTCCCTCAATCATGCTGTAATCTAATCGATCGATCGATGCTTCGGATTTTGTGGATGCAACGGAATATATGATGCATCATTTTAGCAACATGATGATCGCGATGAGTTCTGTCCGTTCTGCCTCCATTTTGTCTGAGGTCAAACCAAAACAAACTATATTGACAGCGGCCACACTTATCCCGCCTCTTGCGAACTTAAACCCTACGTCATATCCCGCCCCTTGCAAGCCCACCCCCCTAAGCCCCCTGCTGATCTCCTGATGTCTGAATGACATCGATGTCTGCATATAAAGAACAGGTGTGAATTACCATCAGGGTCGAATCTCGGAGGACATGTGTGAAAATGGCTTAAAAATGATTATGCTCTCTTCATAACGTAAGGAGAAAATTATTATGCTTGCTTTATTGCGTAATAGGTGAACCAAAATGTTATGCGTTGTAACATTATAGGCAAAATGTTATTATATTATTCACCCAGAAATTTGTTACATTATCGACATGGGGGTTTCCACATGATAGCATGGGTTTAATTATAACTAGAGGTTGAGTTGCGCGCACAGAAACTAGAGTCTTGTTTAATGCATGAAGGGTCCCGATTTTTTTGGAGATGAACAGGAGGGGCCTGCAATGACAGAGTGGGATTTGGAAATGTTTGTTCTGCATGATTTTAATTAGCTTGCATCAAAATTCAGATGTAACTATTTGTCTGAACATGGAAAACATTAGCAGTGTCACTCATGCTCTGGCAACAGAAGCTCCTTCTCAGGAGTCTGTGACATCGAAGAACTGGAAGTGTGTTCACCAGTCATTGGTTGATAAAAGGGACTGACTTTATTTTGCAATCTGTCTTCCATAGATGTTGTGTACATTGGTTAATTGTTGGTTGATAAGTCTACCTCCACATTGCTACGTAGGTTTGCAGAATTTTAGAACGATGCTATGCAACATGGTTGCATTGTGTGTGCGAAGGCTTCGGACAAATCGGGCAGAAGCATGTTGAGGCCTTGATGCAGAAGAACCCCTGTGTCTCTTGCGGCACAGTGAAAGGGTCTGAATGGATGGGCAGAGCCGGGGGTGGAGCAGGCAGCAACCAACGTCTGGAGGCTGCAAGTTGTCAGCATCTCCGTATTTTAGCAACAGCACGTGCATACAAGAAAAACAACAAAAAACACACTTTTAACCCACATACAAAGCTAGAAGTAGCCCGACACTTCTTTGGTAGTATAATAAGGGTCTTCACTGATTCCCCTAGGATGGAGTTGCAGCAGCGGAGATGGAATGTTTATTTTTCCGCTCGCAATATTTTTTGTGTGGTTGCAAAGCGCACCCTGCAGGGAGGTTTCTATGTGTCTGCCAGCACCAGAAGGGTGTACATACAGTACATTTGCACAGTAATAAGCAGGGGAAATATGGAGAGATTAAACGTAATACAAGTATAATCTTTAAAACAATTATTTACATTTATTTAACAAACATAACATAACACAAATACTACAACAATCGAAAAGGTCTGTGCCTCCAACCAATGCATATTTCCACTCCCTCCCCTCTCCCCATCACAAAGGTTGTAGTAGGACCATAAAGAGGCCATGCCTCTATTTAACAAGTTTTGGGGCTCTAGAGTCAATAATGGCAACGCTATTGAAATTGTTCCTAAATAAAATATCCTCAGAAATTAGATGATATATTTTTCAAAACAAAAGGTTGTAATAGGAGCATAAAGAGGCCATACATCTATGGAAAGGTTTTGGGGCTCTAGAGTCAATAATGGTACCGCTATTGAAATTTTCAGTTTTGCACTTTGCAGACGGTTCCCTAAACTCACGGCTGAAAGCCGACAGCTCATAGAAGCCAATGCATTTCACCGTTCGCTAAAGACGGCTCGTTTGTTGTAAACAATGTTGTAGCTGGTTCTCTAGGTTACTACATTTAGCTAGAGGTGCCAATTGTTTCGCAACGATGTTTCACTGATGATCTATTGAACCGCAAACTCTGAATCCGCCAATTTATTATCAACTTTATGGGAGTTCCAGATGACGTGACGCATGATTTTTTGTAATGAGGCATGAATGTTAATTTAAATACATTAAACCATCAAATGGCAGTGTAACATATAACAGTATTTTACTTTAAAATTATGATTTTGTATACAAAATTAGTTTTGTGTTTTTTTTTGAAGGTGAACATGAAAAATGTCCTACGGTGTGACAGTAACATTGAAAATTCATCAAATGTAAATATTAGTTCAATAAAGCAGAGGTGTTTGGAGCAACTTATAAATGCCTTGGCATTATTTTGTATGTATTTATTGAATTAAGTTAATTTTCAAAATGCTATTAAGTACCAATAGAGGTGGGCTGCATGCTTGGAGTCACAGGTGCACGTCAGAGTAAGGCCAAGACCACAGAGGCAGCTGAGAAGGCCTCTAGATGGCTGTGGATCAAGAGGGGCGATCCGTGAGTACATGCTACTTAGACACAAGTTGGGACTTGATCAATCCCGGCTGGGTCGCCTGGTTGAGGGTGTATGATGTTGCCAGACCCGAAACACCCAATGACCCCAGGTTCCATCACTGATGATGTGTCTAAGTGCATCAATAGATGTATGTTAAACTACTTAAGTACAAAAATAATATTTACAGTAAATTTTGTTTTGAAACACAAATGCTGTCCTGCGGTGTGACATAGGATATTAGACTTTTTTTAACTGGCAGTTACTTGTGCCGCGTTTCCACTGAAGGGTGCGGTACGGTTCGGTTCGCCTCAGTCCGGTAGGGAGGGGGCGGTATAGCCCAGCTAAAGTGCCCAGCCGGAAGTGACGATTCTGTCGACCAATCAACGGAGGGGGTGTGTAGCTCGAATTTTCCGGCACCCTTTCAGGCGTCTCAGTACCCCAACGGAGGAGTACTGAAGACGAGGGCAAAACGAGTACGGCTCAGTCCGGGTCACGCCCACTTTTGATGGGCGTGACCCGGAAAATGTCTGTCCTTTAACTCTGATGTTTACTCAACATGAAACACCGCTTGTTTCCGAGAAATAGTTAAAAAGACACTTGCCAACGTTCA
>NC_082397.1:25368503-25576383 GCF_031168955.1 Gadus macrocephalus
AGACAGACAGACAGACAGACAGACAGACAGACAGACAGACAGACAGACAGACAGACAGACAGACAGACAGACAGACAGACAGACAGACAGACAGACAGACATCTACAAGTACAGACTTAGACGCACACACACTACGGCTGGCCCCTAATACTCTGAATGAACATTTGTGAGCTTTGTATTGGAATATTAAAACTTATTGTAATCCTTTACTGTCCGGTGTGAGAAGCCAGCTGTTAGAGAATGGTGCTCGACATAGGAGAAAGGCTGCCATGAGCAGCTGGTGGCTTTTAATAATTAATGGATTCAGCCGCTATTTCAATGTTTAAACCAGGACAAAATATATCAAAAAGCTTGAATAATAACAGGTTTGTAATGAATAGAACAGATAGCGATGTTTGTTCCTTCGGAACGTCCGTCCTCCAGGAAGCGTGTTTCCTCTCCTTGGTCAATAGCGTGAGCACTTCTGTGTGTTTCATCTCACTCTGCACTATCTACAACCCTTATTTCTGCTTGGTGATCATCAGAAGCCGATGAGGGATCCAAAGCCACATCTCCAACCAGCTGTTCCTATGTGATATTGTAGTTTTGAAATTTGCAGGATGAAATAATAACAATTTTTTTTTAACAAATTGAACCGTTTAAGAATATTAAGTAAAAAAGGATAGAAACGCAATTCTGCAGACGGCGCACTGGGCTGGCCTGGTTCATTTATCAGGGATATGCACTGTGAAGTATTAGGAAAAAACAGTTGAATGAAAATGACGATTATCCACAGCTTGAACTGATATACCTGGGCCCGCCCTAACACACACTAATAATCCACTTTCTATAGTGACCAATGGTCCCCCTCAATGCTTCTCCCTTGACTCTTTCCTCCTGCCACCTGAAGTTATTGATTATCATTGTTTCACATGGTCTCTCTCTTTCTCTTTCTTCTCTCTCGCTCTCTCTCAGTCTTTCCTGCAGGAATCCTCCAGCCGACTCTCTATGACCCTGAGTTCCCACAGTAAGTGAAGCTCTTCCCTGTCCTCACTTGTCTTCTCTACACCTCTCTTCCTTTCTCTTCATCTCTTCTCTCGTCTTCCTTTCATCTTTCCTCCCTGCATCTATCTCCTCGGCTGAGAGGGGGGGGCTGAGGGGTGGAGGGGAGGGGGGCTAAGGGGTGTGGCAGGGTGGAGAGGGGGGGGGCTGAGGGGTGGGGTGGGGTGGAGGGGGGTATGGGGGCCTCCGAGTGATTAAGGCGTCAGCCACTGTCAGGTTGCCTCACACAGAGCCCCGTTAGTACACCTGATTAAATCCAATCAACTCCCCACCAAGAGCTCAATAACTGAAAGCTTAACTTAATGGAAGTGTTATGGAGAGAGGCGTCTCCCACAAACAAACAGCTCCCCTCTCACTGTCACGTTACTGGCTGCTGTGTCATCTGTGTTATTGTGCTGGAGTGAATTAACTCACTGTATAAATGTATACTTACATTACACATTCAGAGGTATTTTATGACTTGAACCCTCATTGGCAACTGAACCTGCAAAATAACAAGACTTCGCCAATCTCAAACTACAGTAGAAAGTTACAAACAAACATCAATCCACCCTTTTTCCAACACTGAAAAGTTCCCAAATTAAATCCCCATGAGTTCATATATTTATAAATCAGATAGTTCCTTGTTGATCCACTGTCGAACCAGGTTGTAATTGAGTGGTATATTGAAATACTACTGTATTACATTTGGCCTCATAATATAAACATAATCGTATTTATAAAGATATAGATATGCTTTGTACTAACCCTATATGTATTTATTAAAGTGATTCATATTAATATAGAGTGTGTAGCTCTGTGGTTATTATAGTGAATCATATTCATATAGAGGGTGTAGCTCTGTGTTTAAATAATGAATTATATTCCTATAGAGGGTTTAGCTCTGTTTATTATAGTGAATCATATTCATATAGAGGGTGTAGCTCTGTGTGTATTATAGTGAATCATATTCATATAGAGGTTATAGCTCTATGTGGTTATTATAGTGATTTGTATTCGTATAGAGGGTATAGCTCTATGTGGGTAGTATAGTGAATCATTTTCATATACAGGCTATATCTCAGTGTGGTTATTACGGTGAATCACATTCATTTAGAGCAGGGGTCAGCAACCTTTTCAACATGCAGTGCCAGTTATACATTTTCTCGTTAATGAGTGTGCCTAAGCAACAATATACTAAATATTAAGCTGAACTATGACACAGCAACCAAAAACATTTCCAGAAGCCCTGGAATTGTATTATTTCCATATAGTCCACAATCATGCATCAACATTTAAAAAAAATATATAGATATATATTTGCAACATGGGCTTACAAATTATAATTACATATGTCCAATCTTAAAACACCACTTTCAGAAACTTATTCAGAAAAATATTTGCACTGTGAGAAATGTAAAAAACAAAATATATGACAATGTTGGAACCATCCACATCAATATCTTTAAGACATGTACAGCTTTGCAAAACCATGAGAAGGCGATGCATACAGGCCACTTGCAACAATATTTTAAATATTGTCTATTACTCACGACAAACTATTAATTGATCCCATTTCAGAACACTGCTTTCAGTAACTCATTTAAACATATTTGCACTCGGAGGAAATGGTCCAAACAGAATAAAGTGCAAAAAAAATCGGTACTAATGATTAAGCTGCCGCTTTGTGCTTCAATATTTTTTATAAAAAATAAAAAAAAAAATTTTTTTTTTTTTGTGCCAATGATTATGCTGCCACCTGCCAGTGGTGGCACGCGTGTCTAGGGTTGCCTACCCCTGATATAGAGGGTGTGGCTCTGGTCAGTGTAGTGAATCATATTCATATAGAGGGTGTAGCTCTGTGTTGTGTGGTAGGTATAGTGAATCAAATTCATATAGAGGGTGAAGCTCTATGTGGGTAGAATAGTGAATCTTATTCATATAGAGGGTGTAGCTCTGTGCTTGCCAATACAATGAGGGCCTGACTTTTCTATGGCAGCCTGGACTTGTGGAGTTTGGCTCCCATACGTCTTAAGAGCTGACGGAGCATGAGATAAAAAGATAAAAGATAAAGATAGACTTTATTGTCATTGTACAGTCACCTATACAACGAAATTGGGAGAGGATGAGGTTGACAACAGCTACCCTACAGAACAAATTTGGAGAGCACTTTTTTATTTGCTTAGTATTCCCCTTTGTCCTAATGAGAACAAGGGGGGGGGGGCTCACACACCAGACACAGTACCCACAAGGGAACAAACCACTCACACACCACAGAACACAAACACACACACATGAACACACACACACACACACACACACACACACACACACACACACACACACACACACACACACAAAGTACATACAGGAAAAACAAACAGTACCACACCACACACACACATGCAGCCACACACACACTGAGGTCCATTGCTGTGCAGTCAGTTAGCCATAACTCCTGAGCTCATGCCCCCACACAGGAGCTGTACATCGTCCGTGAGCCGCCCTCATCACCACCAGCAGATGATTGGAGCTGGCGGAGCATGGACTCAATGTTAGCCCACGCTCCTGTGTCTTCATTAGCTCTGATCAGGACTTCGTTTCAACCCCGCTCATGCACACTGATAATTATTAATGAGCCTTATTAGTCCCTGGGATTCTACACCTGTGTGTGTGTGTGTGTGTGTGTGTGTGTGTGTGTGTGTGTGTGTGTGTGTGTGTGTGTGTGTGTGTGTGTGTGTGTGTGTGTGTGTGTGTGTGTGTGTGTGTGTGTGTGTGTGTGCTTGCATGCGTCCGTGAATGCATGCGTGGTTGGGTGCATATAGGTGGCAAAAAGCATTTACCTGTCTGCTTAAGATATTACTGCATTCATTTCTCTCTCTCTCTCTCGCTCTCGCTCTCTCTCTCTCTCTCTCTCTCTCTCTAAATGACTCACTCTCTCTCTCACCTGTGCTTGCCTCACCATCACCCGTCTGCAGTTAAGCTTCAATCAGTTTAGTTTGGAGGGCATGGCGGTCGCGCCAGACTTTCAACTAGCTGTCCCAAAGTCATTTTCAGCCCTTGCCGTAATGGACAGTGCTCTGTCCATTACCTCCAATATCTTCATTGTCCACATGGATAACCCCCTCTAAACTGAGTGAAGTGTCCCCAGTCTGAAGACCTCTCCCCTGAGTGAAGTGTCCCCAGTCTTAAGACCTCTGAGTGAAGTGTCCCCAGTCTGAAGACCTCTCCCCTAAGTGAAGTGTCCCCAATCTGAAGACCTCTGAGTGAAGTTTCCCCAGTCTGAAGACCTCTCCTCTCTCCTCTGAGTGAAGTGTCCCCAATCTGAGGACCTCTGAGTGAAGTGTACCCAGTCTGAAGACCTCTCTCTTCTGAGTGAGATTTCCCCAGTCTGAAGACCTCTCCTCTCTCCTCAAGGTCCCTGAACTACGGGGGCATTGGCGCCATCATAGGCCACGAGCTGACTCACGGCTACGACGACTGGGGTAAGACCTCTACTCCCCACCATGTAATGCAAGAATGCTTCAGGCCTTAAGTCAGAGATCTGCAACCACAGAGGATGTATTACATCCTGCCTGTTGCTGTAGTTCTGGTTCAGTCTATTATGAGGGCATTAGAGTCACTGGCATTTCTTACAAGTATTGCCAGGATGTTAATGATACCAAAGTTAAATGTGTTGCTCTGTCCAACTATCAATCTTTAATTCATTGTATGTGAAAAAGAGACCTTAATTTAAAGCATTAGATGTACCATTCCACCGCACATTTTACCTTGTACCTTACAGTCATCCACCCACTAGTATTAGTGTATTTCAGCTGCTTATTTTGGAGGGAAGGATGAAAACTGAGATGGACTGAAGACCAATAGCATAAGAAGCAGGCATTGTTTGGTGAGGAGCAACATGGCAGGCAGGAGTCCGTGTGCCATGAAGGGCCCTAACCATACCCCAGCCTTTGACCCCCTCAGTCATGCAATGGTTCATGTCCCCAGGGGGCCAATACGATCGCCACGGCAACCTCAAGCAGTGGTGGACGCAGGACTCCTACAGAAAATTCCAGAAGAAAGCTGAGTGTATTGTGAAGCTCTACGATAATTTCACTGTCTACAACCAGAGGGTGCGCATGTCGGAAACACTAATACACACACACAAACACACTCACTTACTCACACACTCATACAATCACACGCACACATACACATTCAATGCCTACAGCCAGAGGGTGAGCATGTCGGAATCACTAACACACACATTTTTTGTTTGTTCATGTAGTTTGTGTGAAACAGGTTTAATTAAATTTATTTGTGCTTTATAAGACAAATTCCTACAACTCAGTTAGTTTTTGTTTGTTAATCTCTTGCAAACTTGACTTAAAAATAAAGTCAGTGTACTTTCCAGTTCAGTCACTTTGTTTTTTTTGTTTGTTGTTGCCAGAAAACGGAAGAGCCAGGTTCCTCTTGACTAATCGAAGCTTCACCTGAGAAAAGGAGTCCCTTGTGTTCATTTGGTCCATGTGTTGGAGGCTCAGACCTTTTCATCTCTCTTCTTAGGTGAATGGTCGTTTGACACTGGGGGAGAACATTGCAGACATGGGAGGCCTAAAGCTTTCCTATTACGTGAGTCATACCACCTGCATGTGTTGTGGGAACACAACCGGGCCATCACCTTTTGGAAGTGATCATTGATACCATCCGGAAATAATATTCATCCAGTCGCTCTATCACTATCGCTGTTCATCACACCATCTGCTGTGCCCACCTTAATGTCTCAATCACCAGGCCTATCAGAAGTGGGTGAGGGAGCATGGCCCAGAGAGACCCCTCCCTGGGCTCAAGTACACCCATGAGCAGCTCCTGTTCATCGCCTTCGCCCAGGTACCTCCAGCCGTCAACACCACAGCACCACAGCACCACAACACTCACTTACCTGAGGCCCAAATGCCGCGTTTCCACCGAGTAGTGCGGGACAGTGTGGTACGGTTAGGTACGGTTAGGTACGGTGCGGCTCAGAAGGGGAAAGCTCAGTCATGGCTTGTGTTTCCAGCCCGACAGTACCCTAAAGGAAGGGCGGGGTTTAAGCTGGATGGCGATAGTCGCAGCAGCTATGTAAGCATTGTGACATCATAGCAGAGCAACGCAGTGTATCCTGCTAATAAATTCAATGAAAAAGCAGAACGTGACACATTAAACAAAGAGCAACAATGTAGGACGTCCAAGAAGGACGACAAACTTTTGCACGACATTCTCTTCAATAAACAAAGCTTTCGCCGTTGTCCAGAAATACCTTGCGGGTACTGTGTTTGTTTGTCATTATCCCCCTGTTGCACGGAAGTGACCATTCTGTTAACCAAACAACGGATGGCTTGTGTAGCTCTACCTTTTCGGCACCCTTTCAGACTGCTTGGTACCCCAAGAGAGAAGTACCGAAAAATAGGTACGGCTCAGCGCGGCTCAGGGCACTTAATGCCGGACCATACCCAACTTTTGGCGGTGGAGACGCAAACCGTGCCGCACTTTACCGCACCACACTGTAAGGCACCGCTCGTTGGAAACGAGCCATAAGAGTACAACTCATTTACCTGAGGCCCTTAGATTACAACTCACTTACATTAGGGCCTTGGAGTACAACTCAGGTACCTGAGGCTCTGAGAGAGTGTGTGTGTGTGTGTGTGTGTGTGTGTGTGTGTGTGTGTGTGTGTGTGTGTGTGTGTGTGTGTGTGTGTGTGTGTGTGTGTGTGTGTGTGTGTGTGTGTGTGTGTGTGTGTGTGTGTGTGTGTGTGTGTGTGTGTTACATAATCAATGTTTATATGTGGTCAGAATTGGTGCATGAAGCGAAGGTCCCAGTCCATCTACCTGCAGCTTCTGACCGACAAACACGCCCCCGAGCACTACAGGTACACATCTTATTACTTGACTTAAATTGACTTAATAAATACAAAAGATTACAGAGCACATAAATTATAGATGTAAACAGATGGAATAATAACAGGGGCCAAGGTATTACAACGATATCAAACTATTTGGGGCCAACAACTTTTTTTCGGGTAGCCACCACACGTCACAGTACCACCTCATCACAGCCTACTGGGTCTAGAGACCAAACCAGTACCACCTCATCAGCACCCACTGGGTCTACAGACCAAACCAGTACCACCTCATTACTGCCAACTCAGTCTTCAGACCAAATCAGTACGGCCTCATCATTGCCCACTGGATCTACAGACCAAACAAGTACAGCCTCATCACGCCAACTGGGTCTACAGACCAAATCAGTACCGCCTCATCAATGCCCACTGGGTCTACAGGGCAAACCAGTACTGCCTCATCACCGCCCACTGGGTCTAGAGACCAAACCAGTACCACCTCATCACCGCCCATTGGGTCTACAGATCAAACTAGTACCGCCTCATCACCGCCCACTGGGTCTACAGACCGAACCAGTACCAACTCGTCACTGCCCACTGGGTCTACAGACTGAACCAGTACCACCTCATCACCGCCCACTGGGTCTACAGACCAAACCAGTACCACCCCGTCACTGGCCACTGGGTCTACAGACCAAACCAGTACTGCCTCATCGCCGCCTACTCAGTCTACAGCACAAACATGGACCAAAAAATCAGACACAGGGTTCAAGACACAAAATATATATTTAATTTTGATCATTAAAATGTTAAACTTTTAAAACTTCTCAAACAAACACTATTATTAACAAATATGTAAACAAAAGCACTAATAAAGCTGCATAACATAACTTTTGCGATAAAACAGGAGGGTAAGAGCCAACGATAAATCCCCAAAGACCACTTTGTGCTGTGTTTTTCATTGACCTGTTTGATATGTCCTGTTTGCAATGAACATTAAGCAATAAGATAAAGAAGCAATATCTTGCCATCAAAGGTTATAGTGCATGTTTGAAACAATTATTCATAAAGTCAGACATTCCTAGTCACATCATATATTTTTTCGATTCAAAAGCATGAAAATGTTCTATGTTCAGTAGTCTTTGTTAATACTGTTAGTATTTGGCTCACTGTAAAGCTTTGGGCCTTAGTGAAGCAAAATGTGCAAAAAAAAAACATAGAAGACAAATAAACCTGAAATTACACGCACACACACACCGCACCGCACACACGCACACAAACACACACCACATACACACACCGCACACACATGCACACATGCACGCACCCACACACACACTCACAGACACACTGGTGACACACTTGCAGCTGAGACGTTGGCTATAGACACTTTTTTGCTAAACTTTATTTATTAGATGAGTTTTCTTTCTTTCTTTCTTTCTTTCTTTCTTTCTTTCTTTCTTTCTTTCTTTCTTTCTTTCTTTCTTTCTTTCTTTCTTTCTTTCTTTCTTTCTTTCTTTCTTTCTTTCTTTCTTTCTTTATTATTCTATACAAACGTTGGGACCTATCTCCTTCCTCAAATTTTCACCTAGAGACTCCATTCAAATTTTAAAATGTTCAGAATAGCTTGGAATCACGTGCTTCTTTTCAGAATTTTTAAATATTTAATACTTTAAGATATTCTACTTTTAAATATTTATTTTTTTAACATGGGAGTCAATGGGAGGACGGCAGTGCCGTCCTCCCATTAACGTAACTAAATCAATTTTCAACCGTTTATCTTCGTTCAAACCATTTAACAATTCTACATACATGGATCTTCAATAATATGTAAACGGAATTTCGATAGCATTTAAACTTTATTCAAAATCACAGTTTTAGTTTCATACCGGCTTAGTTTTCAGCTGTTTTCATTGAAGACGTCTGCCCATTCTAACACACCTACTTCTTAAGACATCGTAACTCAATAATTTTTCAACCGTTTACCTTCGTTCAAACCATTTAACAAATCTACATCCTTGTATCTTCAAAAAAATCCAAACGGAATTACGTTATCATTTAAACTTTATTCAGAATCACAGTTTTAGTTTCATACCGGTGTGAGTACCAGATGTGTTCGGCTGCCAGATCGGCTCGGGGGTCCTCGATGCGCAATAATGACGCACTTCCTGTAAACAATGTCATTAAATGTGCATGCGTGTCACTCAGTAGCCGGTGTGTCAGCGCTTTTCCGCTCTTATGTCAGTGTGTGTGCCCGTGTGTGTATCCAAACACATACACTGCAATTCACATACACACATACAGCTGAATGTGACATTATATACATTCTTATAGGCCTACCTTGACATTTTTGCTATTTTACAGAGGTTTTTTAAATTATAGAGCAAAGATACCCCTAGTGGAAACAAGGAAAATTTTACATTTTTTTATTGTTATTAGTTGTATAGGCTAGGATACAATTCATTGAACATCTGGAAAATCATGAAAAAAAAACAATTTTCAAGGAATAGGATGAATATCTAATATGAACACATTCATGAATTCATCCTCAATTCACCATGGGAACTAAACATGCCGTTTTTTATGGATTTACATTTAGCTGTTCCTCAGTTGTATCAATGTATTGTCTTACTTATTCTGTTTTGTATGAGCAAATAAAATAAAAGTGCAGGACCCCGAGCCGATCTGGCAGCCGAACACATCTGGTACTCACACCGGCTTCGTTTTCAGTTGGTCTCATTGATTTACGTTGACGCTAGCACGTGAGGACGTTCAGCAGTGTTGCCAGATTGGGCTTCTTTTGGAGGACGTTCAGGCAGTGTTGCCAGATTGGGCTGTTTTTCGCACTCTATTGGGCTACTTTTAATCACGCATCGACTCGCTATTCTCTTAAAGACACGCACGCACGCACACACACAAGCAGTGCAGGGAAATACATTTGACCTTTCAGATTCTTCAGTTCAATTCATTTTACATTTCTGCATTTTCAGCAATGCTTTGCGCATTTCATTCAGCTGTCACTTTATTTGTTTCCAACCATTTACATTTTCTTAAATGGTGTGCATGTTCACATTGTTTACTCCATTTAGACGTACCCGTCTACTTAACTTTTGTTCAAATCCATTCACTTGATTTAAGGCATTTAACGTTTCTTTATGTCTTAATCTATGTGGCTTTATTAAAAAATATTTTCAACCTCACTTTGTACTACAGCACTCAACACATTTTATGCAGGAAATGCATTTTCTATTTTTTAATTATTACTCCCCTCCTTGAGCATCCCGCAATGTCTTGCGATATTGATATCCCCCCCCCTCCCATGTTCTGTATGTTTTAACGGCCCCGCCGTCAACAAACTCTCCCAGGTAAGACGTTCTGTCTATAGACTGTAGGAATTGACTGTAGAAAATTCTAACATCGTGATAATAAATTCTAACATCGCTCTGACTGGCATATTAACAAACAAGTCACGTGATCTTAAAGAGACAGCGTCCCTATAACACAGAACAAAAGCATGTAAATAACACAGTATGTTGAATTATGTCTATAGAGTCCAGCACAGGACTTCACTTTAAAATGTCAATGCACTTATCAGCCCTGAATAACAGTAAAAACTATTTAATAATTAATTTGCATGCATGGTATACTACACTTTCCATTGAAAAATTACCCCTGTTAATTACAACTACAGGTTGAGCGTGTGCAATGCATGGGCGAAAACACTAGTTCAAATAATAATAAAGAGAGAGACCACACATCCTATAGGTTATGTGTAATCATTGAACTATTTTGGTCGTTTAGTGTGTGGAAATCAGTTAACTTCTGTTAAATTCTGTTGAATGGATGTTTGCCGCTGGTCAAATTTCAGTCACAGAGTAAAAGATAGAACATGTTGTTTAGGTCGTAGGAGGGATCAGAGCTGACCAGAGCCCATCATACTCAGAATCGGCCACTGGACGACCTTGAACCCCTAACCATTGACCTCTTCCCCCTCTCTCTCTCTCTCTCAGAGTGATCGGCAGCGTGTCCCAGTTCGACGAGTTCTCCCGCGTGTTCCACTGTCCCAAAGGATCCCCCATGCACCCTGCGGAGAAGTGCTCCGTGTGGTGACCCCCCCCCCCCCACCACCACCAACCCCCCAACTACCCCACCAACCCCAACACCTCCTCATACAGCATGCTCTGTTGGCTCAGTGGCTCCTCCTCTGTGTTTGTGTCTCAGTCATGGTTCATCATCTCAGTAAAACACAGGCTGGCCCATGTGGCCAGGGGCGGTAGGCGTGTTCTAGATTTGTGTCCATGGCTACAGTAACCAACCCCCCCCCTCCCGACTTCCTGGGTAAACGTGACTATGTGTTATGTGTGTATGTTATACATGTCATTTGATCACATATATTTATAGATTAACATTTTTTTGAAATCATCTATTTTTGTATTTTAAGAATCCAATATCAATATATATCTGTTGTTATTCTGTAACGTCCTAATTCCTGCGGGCTCCACTGGCAGCAGGAAGTTGCCCACCTCCACATCAAACATCATAGTTTCACATCGGAGATGTGATCGGAACGGGACGGTGAACAATTCCTCCAGCGTTGATATCGTTGTGACATTAGGTGGCCTTTGATAACTGTGATTTCTAATTGAAAAGGATTGAGGTGACAGCAAATGTAATGAGCACCTCCTGCACGCCTTGTTTGTGTATCTGTACCTCTTCTATTTTGTAATAAGTGGTTATTTTTTTGCCACAGTGACATGTGTCTGGGGAGGGAATGAAGAGAAGTATTTATCACAACCTTGCCATGCGTTAGTAAAAAGTACCTTCATCTGCATTCTTCACATGCGTCTGTCCGTACATCTTTTGGGAGTGTACTTCATTGAAAACTATTTTTTGTGTGTGTCCATCTCTGCTGAACATGAAACCACAGAAAAAGGTTTGTACATTATCTATGAAGGTAGAGTACCTAGGAAATGTCCCTATGTTCATTCCACGCATTACTCTCCTTCACCCAGATATTTTAGGTAACAGAGTCTTCTGTAGTACTAGACAACCAGCTCTCCTCTCCCTTACTCCATCTTTTCAATTCCCAAACAGATCAATTTTGGGTTAATATTGGATCACTCACAGTACATGAGGCAACTACAGATGTAAAGAGAGAATATAATGCTTCAGGGACTGTTTGCATTCTTTCCTTTTTGCATTAGGTGGGTCTAAAATAGTTAAAAGCCCTTTGTTTATTTGACCACGAATGCACATTATAACATGGTGTATGATGAGATGTCTGGCTGAATTACATGTAATTGAACTTGAAAGCAAGTTGGCGCCGTTGTCTAACCAAGTTCAAACCTTCTGCCAATCCCAGAATGTTATTACCAGAAGGTTATTACCACTCCCACTGCCTCTGCCCTCCTTTACCAGCCTTGCATCACTGTTGCTTAATGCCTTCACCAGGCTCCCAAAACAGCCGCCATGCTGCTCATGGGTCATTTCAGAAGGAGAGCCGACTGACCAGCCTACTGGGCACCGTTCAACCAGTTTCCTCTTCCTTCCCAACATCACACAAATAGTCTGGCACAATTCAACGAGAAATCACAATTATGTAAATCAGGCATACATTCAAAATGCATTTGTCTAGCTTACGTCAGTTCAGTGATAGCAATTATGCATTCCTAGCACATTGCCGTCTAGCCAAACAATTCCTGGCCTTTGCATTTTACCCAGAACATCAATAGCCAACACAGAGCCAATTGAACGTCCAGCCCCCTCCACACACACACACACACAGACTCAAGACCGAATACACATGCAGACTCAAACCCAATGCACACAAGCTATGACAAAGAGCTCACAAGGGTAAAGCATTAAGCCAGTGCTTTCTGAGCAGCTCTTTGAACAAAGCTCCCTATTGGGGCTTCAGTGCTTGATGAGATAATGATTGGATCTTGGGGAGTCGCTGCATCTGCATGGCAATCTCTTTGGACTGAGAAAGGTATCCCATGTTTCCTGTAGTTTTTCAACTGCATTTGCACAACTAGCAGAAACATAATGCAAAAAAAGGGAAGGTCAGGGTGTAGGCCTTGTTGCTCTGATGTCTATTCCTCCAGCAGTCGGCTGTGTTCTGCCGGGACTATGCAACATGATTGTTAGGAGCCAATCTCACGCTACACAGATTGGAGATTGCATCCCTGTCGATAATGCTGAACTATATTCAGACCAACAGAGCAGTCTGTTTTCTTCCTCTCTGTTGAAACAGCTCACAGTGCTGAACCAGTGGTCCATTGTTTGACGGGTTTGGGAAGATCTCTGCAGTAGACCAAGCATACAGCCGGTCACATGCCCTCAGGTCACATGTCCTCAGGACACAGGTCCCATGTCCTTGATTCCTTGCAATTAATGGCAATGATTCTGAAAATGGTCTGTCAAGTGCCTGTTGGGAACGATAGCCTTGGGAAGCATTGAAATTACTTTTTTACTTTTTATTTTATTTTTACTCTCAATGCAACAGCCAGTCTGAAATTTTTTTACCCAGCGACTAATGTGTAGATTGATATTGCCAACATTATATGTGATAAAGGTCAGACACTTCGGCTGGTATTCAGTCAATCTCACAACACCATGCATCACTCCCAGAAGGTCAATTCCAAAGATGACTTGGGAATCAAACAAGTGTCTGATTCACAAGCCGTCTTTGGAATCGGCTTATACAACAGTTCATGCACTCAATAAATAAATAAATAAATAAATAAAACTAATATTTATAGGAATGAGGTGGAGAAGTATAAAATATATTAGCCATAAGGGATTGACATTTGCGGACTATATTTATCAGCCATTTAGTAATTTATTATATTTAACTTGATTACAGCAGAATAAACGCTTTAGGGAATAGAGTTGCAAGTGGATCCATAGGGAAGATAATAATGTCTGCACGCTGCGGAATACAATGCCGTCATATGCGCCTTCTGGTGGCCATGCATGCTTTTCCAGTGTTGTACAGTGTAGAGACAGACAATTTCCTCTCTTGCATCCAATTTTTTAATAGGCCTATCTCACAACTTCCTGGTTCGGCGTTCGATTTTAAAGGGACTTCCGGTCGAGTAGTCCATGATATTTAACAATGGCGCTGTCAAAAAACAAAAGCTTCTGTTGTGTACCTCTATGCGCCAATTCAAAACAAAATCAACTGTATTTACATTTCCACGACTTCCCAAGTAATGCAGACCAAAGACAGCAGTGGGTCAGGGCGATCAGACGGGATGAAGGAGTTAATTTTGTCATTCAGAAGGGGAGTACATGGTCTGTACTCGGCATTTCTCAGTGGCTAATATAAAGACGGGAGTGCTAGGCTGAATACTGGAGCTGTTCCCAGTCGTTTTGACTGGAACAGCTACACCACAGCCCTGAAGAAAACACCTGTGTATGAACGGGTGTCAGCTCGAAAAGCTGAAGGAGAGGACAAAACACAAACGGACCGGAGAGGTACCGGAGAACATGACTACGCGACACGCCCCCCCTGCCGGTAAGTAGATGGGTGCAAACTAGCTGTTACTGTATGTCTGTTATTTGTGTTCAACACTTGTTGGGCTGTTCTATACTTTTGCCAAACATGGCATGGTAACGTTAAAACATTCAATCAACATCAGACTTACTGTTAAACTGGGGTTGCATATTAATGAAGACTGATTTGTCTTCTTTTTTTGTAGGCGCACTGGGTGATGCCCTGGAGTATATTGCAGAGCTGGAGGCAAGGCTGCAAGAAATGTCCATGGGGCCACAAACTGTCAACAGATTTTGTTTGTCTGATCAGACCATGAAATATTACACTCGGTTTCCATCTCAAGAAGTGTTTCAAGTGTTTTGGGAGCCTGTTTACCCCTCAACACAATATATTGTTTATTGGACCAAAGCACAGAGGATTGGACAACCGACGATTCCAACACCAAGCCTTTCAAGGACGATTCCAGTCATTGATGCGTTTTTCATCTAATGTTGTAGAGCAGCAGCTGACCTTAAAGAACAGGTCATTGCTGACATCTTCCAGGTCAGCACTTCCACAGTGAGTCGTTGCATCATTACATGGGCAAATTACTTGTTTCTGGTGTAGGGCTCAATACCCATCTGGATGTCTAGGCAACAAGTAGCATTGTCAATGCCTAAAAAGTACACACTGCACAGTCCAAAGCTGAGAGTGATCCTTGACTGCACTGAAATGCGCTGTGAGAGTCCAACTTCAATGAAACTGCACTCGGAGATCTTCTCCAATTACAAGAGCACCACAACATTTAAGGGACTTATTGGTGATGCTCCATGTGGAGCAGTTACATACGTCTCACCCCTCTACACCGGGTCAATCTGCTGTCCAGCGTTGGTGCTTCCCTTGTAATTCCACCATTCAAAAGGGGAGCGCAGTTAAGCAAAAGTGACTGTGACAAAACGCAAGCAATTGCACGACTCAGAATTCTAGTGGAGAGGGTCATCCGTCGGGTTAAGGAATACCACATCTGGGATAGTGTTGTGCCACTCAGTCTGTCTGGAAGCGTCAAACAGATCTAAGAGTAATTTGGTCTCTTAGATTAGATTAGATTTCTGTAGACCTAATTACAATCGAACAGGACACACATACTTGACTGATTTAGAAGAAAAGAGGGAGACTGAAATGAGATCAGAATTTATCAAATTAGAATGGTAGAGAAAAGAGACAAATATAAACAAATAAATGTAAACAAATATAAACAAATAAATGTAAACAAATATAAACAAATATCAGCAACAATAAATAACAACTGTCAGTTTCAGTGATAAGTCATTAAATATGAATTGATTTTAAGAATGACAATTATTGATGTTCTTATAAGGAAAGATATACATCCATATACACATTGTGGTAATACAAGTCTAGTCTCTCCTGCATGGATGCTATGAATTCATCATCACGCCAAATTCTCTGTATAACGCATTATATGCATAATATCGTTTTTTCACCACAAGGTCACTCACAGCCTCTGGATGGATTCCCTGAAACAAACAACAAAAATTGAGTCATACAGGAAATGCTCATATACTCTAGACCAGTGGTCATCAACCTTTTTAAGCCCAAGATCTCTGACCTCGACCTGTGTGAAAGGCAAGATCTGCCTATTGAAGACTTGAGAAAAAACAGACAGCGCAGAATGTATTTCCAATTAAAGGCCTTTTATTGAGTCTAATTGTAAGAATTAGATGTAATTCTTTGTTCAGGTTTTTTTTTTAATGCAATCAATCAAAACGAACTGAAAACAAAAAATAAAGCCATGTGCCCTATTTCCCATTTAAAAAGTTGTACAACTGTACAACAACACACACATAACACAGCAAACACAACACAACAAAGAGGAAAAAATCTACACACTTGCAGTGGACAGATATTGAAGTGCAATTAGCTGTTTTGCCTACCCAATAACCACATGTAAGTTAACAAATGTATGATTCACATTTTAGAAAGTGGAACTGTAATGTGTATCAATACAATTCTCAGTGCAATTAAGTAAGCGCCATGTCCCATCTAAAGCAGCATCACCTCACAACGCCATCTAAAGGCAAAACTCTTGCAGTCATGTTACTCAAATTAGTGTGATAGCTGTGACGGAATACTGTCAGTGAGTGCCTTGAAGTCTGGCTCATAGCTACAGACAGCCAGCCTGAGACAGTCAGTGAGGTGTCGGTCTGTAAGGCGGCTCCTGTACTTTGATTTGATTATTTTCATTTCTGAAAACGCCATTTCACAAAGATAAGTAGATCCAAAGTAGGCACTCACTCTTAGTGCACATGCAGTGAGGAGAGGATACTTCTCTTTGCTGACCAGTCCCCGAAAGTCACTGTCCCTTGTTCTGGTTTTCAGCTCTATGTCATTTTGCAAATCAACCATATGCTTGTGGTGCGTCTCTGAGGACGGGTCTTCAGAGACTGTGCTGCAGAGTTAGGTGAAGTATTCACAAATATCTTCAATCTCTCTCTATCACAGTGCACTCTCCCCACCTGCCTGAAGACATCCACCATAGTTCCAGTTCCCAAACAGACTTCAATAACATCTTTCAATGACTACATGCCTGTGGTGTTTTGAAAGACTGGTTCTACAACACATCAAAGCTGCCCTACCACCCACTCTGGATCCTCATCAATTTGCATATCGAGCCAACAGGTCAACAGACGATGCAATCTCCACTACCCTCCACGTTCTGCGCCACCTGGAGCTGCAGGGGACCTATGCACGGCTACTGTTTGTGGACTACAGCTCTGCGTTTAATACCATCGTCTCCAGCAGACTGTTCTCCAAGATGTCGTACCTGGGTACGACATCTCTGCCTTTGGATTAAGGACTTCCTGACAAACAGGCCACAGGCGGTCAGAATGGGCCCGCACCTTTCGCCCACTCTGACACTCAGCACAGGGGCCCCACAGGGTTGTGTACTGAGCCCTTTACTCAACTCTTTGTACACACATGACTGTGCTCCATCTCACACTACCAACACCATAGTGAAATTCGCAGATGACACAACTGTGGTGGGACTGATCACCAAAGGTGATGAGGCCGCTTACAGGTTCAAAGGCTGACAGAGTGGTGCTCAGAGAACAACCTGAGCCTCAACATCAAAAAAACTAAAGAACTGATCATTGATTACAGGAAGAAGCAGGACACACACACACCACTACACTTCAACGGGGAGACGGTGGAGAGAGTGTCCAGCTTCAAATTCTTGGGCATACACATCTCAGAGAACTTATCATGGACAATAAACACCACAGCAATAGTAAAGAAAGCACAGCCGCGGTTATACTTTCTCCGCACACTCAGGAAAGCCAATCTCTCACAACAGCACCTAAGGTCCTTCTATCACTGCTCCATCGAGAGTGTGCTCACCTACGAAATCCTGTCGTGGTTTGGTAGCAGTTCTGCTGCAGACAGAAAGTCACTGCAGAGGATTATAAAAACCGCCCATAACATCATCAACCAACAGCTACCTACCATGGACACCATCTTCAACTCCCGATGCTTGCAGAAGACACACAACATTCTGAAAGACTCATACCACCCTGCCAATTACCTGTTTGAACTGCTGCCCTCAGGGAAACGTTACAGGTCCATCAGAACACGCACCACAAGATTCATGAACAGTTTCTATCCCAAAGCAGTCACCATACTCAACTCTGACCTGAAAATAAATCCACTAGTTCTGACAGTATTAACCAATGTATTTTCTTTTTTTATTTATTTACTATTTATGTTACCTTTATTTTTTTTAAATGAGACCAGTACGTGATTGCACTGAATTTCGTTGTACTTCTGTGCAATGACAAATAAATATATCTTATCTTATCTATCTTATCTATGTCCACTCCACTTGGCAAAGCAAATACCTGCTGGAATCTGTCTGCTACCTGGTCTATATCAATGGGCAGAAATGGGTTTGAGAGGAATGCAACAATATCGTCCATGACGTCTAACTCAACAAAACGCTGATTGAACTCAGTTGTCACTTTGTCCAGCTGGGCACAGTACTGCTCTGGGTTAAAAACGTCCTTGTTTTTGATGACGTGTGACATTATCTCCAGGTTGGGGAAGTGGCTCAGCCTCTTGTTCTTTAGGTGTGTGGTCCAAATACCCAGCTTGGCCTTGAACCCATTCACTGCGCTAATCATGTGGGGCAGGTGTCTGTCCTTTCCCTGCAGCTCGTTGTTGAGTGTGTTAAGTTTTGCCGTTAGGTCTGTTAAAAACCCCAGATCCAGTAGCCACGCTTCATCGGACAGTTCCTCGTGCTCCTCGTTGACAAAAAAGTCTTTATCTCAGGCAGCAAGTCAACAAATCGATGCAACACTTTGCCGCCGCGACTCAACCACCGGACTTCAGCGTGGAGAAGCAGGTCTCCGTATGCGGCATCGAGCTCATCCAATAACGCCTTGAATAAGCGGTGCTGAAGCGCTTTTGCTCTAATCGAGTTTATCAGTTTGACCACCAGTGTCATGACATGGGAAAAGTCCAAGACTTTCCCAACCAAGGCCTGTGGAAATTTGGGGTCATTACGGCACAGCGCTATGAAACCTGCCCGCACACCTCGCATTGCCGGGGCCCCATCAGTAGTAATGGCAACTAGTTTGTTAATGGGGATGTTTTCGTCAATATACTTTTTGAACTCCTGGTAAATATCCTCACCTCTCGTTCTCTCCTTTAAGTGCAAAAGAGTAAGGAAGTCTGTTGCAGGTGAATGTGCATGGAAGAATACATGGAGTCAGGCTGTGTCTCTTAGTCGCATGTATTGAACGCGTTGTCACATAACGACTGGCACGTGTTGACTGCCCGAGTCCATACACACACAAGCCCACTAGGGGGAGCTGTCGGCTTGCATAACACTACCCTACAACATCTCCCTTCCTTTAGTATAACACAATACCAAACAATAACATGGATAGTATCAGTCATTAGAACATTAGTGCTCATATCCACATATCAAAATAGTGCAATAGAAATAGTGTATAAAGACGAGACAGTAAGTCAAGATGAACCAGGACCTTTGCAGAACTATAACCACGAAATAGCAGTATCAAAGCATGCACAAAACAACCGCATAAGATTCATTCGAAGTAACCATCTTTTTTTTTTTTTTTAAACAATAATCCACTGTCCCGCATGTGTGTGTGTGTGTGTGTGTGTGTGTGTGTGTGTGTGTGTGTGTGTGTGTGTGTGTGTGCGTCAGTCTCAGCTCAGTGTATGACCTAAAGGTCAAGTCTGTCCGGAGGCTTAATATGCCTCCGGACAGACTTGAGACTCGGGAGAAGGCCCGGCCCTGTAACGCACGGCATGTTGTGGACACAGCCCGTGAGGGAGATGGCGGTGACCTCAGGGCTGATAACCTTGGAGACGTCGCAGGGCTGCTGACGACTTCCTCTGCATTGCCCCCGCCTGCATGGCCCCCGTCAGCTGCACCCGCGTCCACAGGCTGCTCAGGTGGCCGTTCTTCGTGAGCTGCTGGCTGTGGAGGGGCAACCACTGCTGGTCGGAGATCGATCCTGTTGCGACGATACGCGGTTCCCTCCACGTTGACGAGATAGGACCGCGGTCCCACCTGCTGTAAGCATACACCTCTCCTCCATCAGCCCGTTCTGTCACCCGGGAGTGGTTTCATCCTGATGGGCTGGCCGACGTTCAGCACTGGCAGATCCCTCGCAGATCTGTCGTAAGTCAGCTTCATTGCCTGACGCTTCACTCTCAGCTTGTCTGTGACCCCAGTGGTGACCTGAGGCTCTAGCAGCTGGTCAGTGTTACGACCCGGCTCGAGGGGAGTAACATATAGTCGACAAACAAGGATTAGGTATAAGAAAACCGGGTTTATTGTCTGGTGACTGGTGAATAGGAACCGTGCTGCTGGCCCTGGCTAGAGAAGGAGCCAATAAAGCCTCCCAGGCTTTATAGGCAACAGCAGGTGCCAGGTAACGAGGAGGAGGAGGGGCTGAAGGAGGAGCTCCAGGAGAACTGCAAAAGAATGGAGCAGACCTGCACATAACATCAGCCACAGGGAGAAGAGTTCTCAGCCTCCGTGACATCAGTCGCTGTGCTGGGCTGCAGTGCATGCCCTCAGTGGGCGTGTTCCTCCAGTGCAGAAAAGCCTTCCAGGGGTCCTCGTCGGCACGGTCTGCTTTTCTGCATAGGCTCTTCGCAATCTTCACTGCAGACTCTGCCTTGCCATTAGCCTTTGGGTGTCTCGGGGAGGACATGACATGTTCGAAGCCCCACTCCCTCGCAAACGCCCGAAACTCTCCACAGTCAAACTGACCTCCCCAGTCTGAAATGACCCGGTCAGGGATGCCGTACCTTGCAAACTGCGCTTTGCACCTTCTGATGGCCGTACCTGCTGACAGGTCTGGAAGTAGATCGATCTCCCAGAAGTCAGAATAGTGATCGACCATGAGCAGGAAATCCTGCCTTGCGTAGCTGAAAAGGTCCATTCTCACCAGCTGCCAGGGACGTGTGGGGAGCGGGTGTGACATCATAGTCTCCTTCTGTTGCTCGTGTGCATACTCATTACACACTGAACACTGTTGTACCTAGTCTTTGATTTCTCCCTGCATGTTTGGCCAGTAGGCCTGTCTGAAACAAGCCTCACCCCCCACGTGGTTGTAGTGGATCCGTCTCAGCATCTCGGGGCGCATAGATTTCGGAATGATGACTCGTTGGCTCCTAAAAAGCACACCGTCCTGTGCGCTTATTTCATCTCTGATGGCCCAGTAATCTCTGATGGCCATGGGGCTCTCCTCTTTGTGTTCTGGCCATCCGCCCAGCACGACCGACTTCAGTGTTTGAAGGCACACATCCTCCTCTGTGTGTTTCTGTATCTGTGCGAGGCTTTGGCAAGTGACGTTGAGGTAGTCTGCTTGCTGAATGGCTGCTGTGTCACACTGCTCCTGCTGCATGCTGCAGACCATTTCACGTCTGTACTGAATGTCCATTCTCTGTGGTGGGGTGGGAGCTCTGCTGAGCGTGTCACTTATGTACATTTCAGGGCCTGGCTTGTACATCACTGTGAGGCAGTAGTTCTGAAGTGTAAGGAGCATGCTCTGCAGGCGCTTTGGTGCACTGAGAAGGGGCTTAGAGAAGATTGACACTAGCGGGCGGCGGTCGTTCTCTGCAGTCACATCGCCCCTCCCATATAGGTCGTAGTGGAAGCGTTGACAAGCGAATACGATGCTCAGGCACTCCTTCTCGATCTGTGCATAGTTTTGCTCCGTCTGGTTTAGCGCTCGGGAGGCGAACGCAACCGGCTGCCCCCCTTGAAGCAGGCAGCAGCCCAACCCGGTCTGACTGGAGTCACTCTGTATGGTGACTGGCTTGCTGACATCATAATAACATAGTACTGGCACCGCCGTGACCAGCGTCTTGATCTCCTTCATAGCAGCATCATGTTTGGGCAACCAGTGCCACGGCACCTCTTTGTCCAGCAACCTTCTCAGCGGTTCACACACCTCTGATAAGCGGGGCATGAACCTCGATAAGTAGTTAACGAAGCCGACACACCGCTGAACGCCCTTCGCATCCGTGGGGTTTGCCATGTCGAGGACCGCCCTGACCTTCTCGGGGTCAGCTTTGAGGCCCTCCGCCGACAGTACGTGGCCGTGGAAGCGGACCTCCCGCACACGAAACTGCAGCTTTTTTATGCTCAGCCTCAGCTTCAATTCCCTGCATCTGTCCATGAGAGCAATGAGGTTTGCGTCGTGGTCTTGTACAGCCTCCTCCTCTGTGTCCCCACAGCCAACCACAAGGATGTCATCCGCTATAGGCTCAATCCCTTTCAAACCTGCCAGCAGCTCATGTTGTTTCCTCTGGTATAGCTCCGGTGCGACTGACACACCGAAAGGGAGCTTCAGCCATCGCTTTCTACCCCACGGCGTCCAGAACGTTGTCATCAGGCTGCTCTCCTCATCCAGGCGACACTGCAGGAATGCGTCGCGCGCATCCACCAGGGTGAAGACGCGTGCCTTTGGCAGCTTGTATAGCACGTCATCTAAAGTTGGCATGAGGTAATGGGACCTCTTCAGGGCTCGGTTAAGGGGCTTAGGGTCGATGCAAAGCCTCAATTTGTCTGGCTTCTTCACTATGACTAGATTGCTTATCCAGTCCGTGGGCTGAGTGACTGTGGTTAAGTGTCCATCCTTTTCGTACTGGTCCAGCTGCACCTTAACAGCCGCCTTGAGGGCTACCGGGACATTCCTTGGTGCGCACTGTACAGGCACAACAGTGCTGTCCAACACAAAGTGAATATCACCCGGCAGTGACTCGACTGGGCTGGTGTACACGTCATTGTAAGTTTTAATAAGACAGTCTCTGGTCAGCTCACCTGCCTTGCAGTGATCCACTTTGTTCAGCTCTTCGGGAATGGTGAAACGCATCAGGCCAAGTCTCTCGCATGTCTCCCCTGAAAGCAAAGGCTTCTGGCTGGTGCACACGACCTAAAAATCCAGTCTGTGTGTCTTGCCCCTGATGACACACTGTGTGCTGTACACGCCCATTGAGCTCATCCACTCACTGTTGTAAAGCCTCAGTCTGGCGAGACTTTTCTGAAGAGGAGCTCTAGGTGCCAGTCTCATCTTGTCTTTCATGCTCATCACGTTGCAGGTGGCTCCAGAGTCAAGCTGGCACCTCTGGACCCCTCTGTGGGGTGGCAGGTTTACAAACCACTTTTTCCTTTGAGTGTTCACAGCCCCCAAGCTCTCCGCCGTGTACACATCTCTCTCATCGCGGTCGCAGTCCTCCGGGTCCCCCAGCGGCGGGTCATCCACAGCGTTCAACTGACGTGCTTGCTGGCCTCCTTTCATGCATACTTTGGCAAAGTGATTAGCAGTGCCACACAAGCGACATGTCTTTCCAAATGAGGGGCACAGGTCTCGTCCCCGTCTGTGTGGTGTGCCACAGTACTTGCATCCACCTGTGCCTCTCTGTGGCTGTGCTGATGTGCTGGCGGACTCGGATGGCCTGCCGGTAGGTCTCCGTCCTGGTCGCTGTCCATATGCTACATTGATGCTCTCCCCAGGCACAGAGCTGCTAAGTGACATGGATTTTAACTTATTGTCCAACACCTCCACTGCACGGCCAATGTCAATAGCCCCCTCCAACTTAAGGTCCTTTTCTTTTAGCATGCGTCGTCTGGCACCCTCATCAGTTATTCCCAGAACAAGCCTGTCCCTTATGAGCTCATCTCTTAAAGCTCCATATTCACATGTGGCAGCTTTCTCTCTCAGTCTTGTGACAAAAGAATCCACTGACTCCCCATCCTCTTGTTTAAGGTGTCCAAAAACATACCCCTCAAAGATCACATTTTTGCTGGGTGTGAAGTATTGCCCCAGTTTGTCGAGTATCGCACCTGCGTCTTTCTGCTCTTCCTCCGTGAGTCCCAGATTGTGCTTGTAAACATGGTGGCAATCCTTCCCCATTAGCCTCCTGAGCGTTGCTGCCTGCACCAGCTTCTCTGCCTTGTCGATCCCGGTCGCAAGCAGATAATCCTCAAACTCTGAACGAAAGCTAGCCCAGTGGCAGTGAAGATCCCCCGTCATCTTCATGGGCTCCGGTGGCGGAATGTTTGAAGCCATCTTCCCCACGCGGCGCTAACGCTAACAGGCTAACTGAAACTTCTAACTACGTCTAGCAAAACCAATAAACGCACGCTGTAACATTAACAGGCAACGTAGGATGTACTCTTGGTTCCAAAACCACTTCTGACACCATGTTGCAGCTGAATGTGCATGGAAGAATACACGGAGTCAGGCTGTGTCTCTTAGTCGCATGTATTGAACGTGTTGTCACATAACAAGACTGGCACGTGTTGACTGCCCGAGTCCATACACACACAAGCCCACTAGGGGGAGCTGTCGGCTTGCATAACACTACCCTACCGCAAAGTCCTCATTGGTTGTAGAATCCTGGAAAGCCATTCTGATGAATACAACATGCTGGGCTGTGTTCATTACATCCTGGGATTCATCGAACTGTAGAGAAAAATATTCACAGCGGGACAAGTCTTTCAATACTTGTCGATCCACGTCCTCTGACTGTGATTCGACCCTCCTTGTCACTGTCGCAGGGCCAAGCTGTACACCACGAAGTGCAGTTCTAATGTCGTCTTTGTTTTTGAAGTCGTTGAAAACTGTCTCTGCGGTGATGGCCATCGCTTCTTTGATCAAATCTCCATCTGTAAAAGGTTTCTTGTGTTTAGCTAGCAGGTGGCTAATGCGAAGGGATGCTTCAGTAGCAGCCTTATTTTGCGTAGCGGGTTTTGTGAAAAGCGATTGCTGGGCCTTCAACCCCGATTTCAGCTCCTCAATTTTTCTTGCACGGATTGCGCTTTTTGGGGGGTAGCTGTCTTTGAATTTCGAGTGGTTGGTGTTGTGGTGCCGTTCCAGGTTTCCTCTTTTGGACAGGGCTTGTGTTTGGTGGCATAACATGCACACACACTTGTCTTTCACCAAAGTAAAAATAAACTCCTCTTCCCATTCTGAATGGAAGTTGTACGTTTTCGTCTTCTTTCGTGGAGCCACCGCCATGCTAGCTGTCACCAGAGAGCCGTATCGTAGCAACAGGCCAATATTGACGTTCGCGCCCCACGCCCCCCTTGTTTTATCTCATTGGTCACTTAAATCAGACACCGTTAAATGCAGCACTGCTACGCTGAAAAAAATAGTAGGCCTCCAGAGAGGGAGAGAGATGTGCTTGCAAAACGTATTATGAAAATGTATCATGCATAATATAGGATATTGGGTATTTATTTTCTATTATTTTCGGGATCTACATGGAAAGCCTCAAAGATCGACCAGGCGATCGCGATCGACGTGTTGGCGACCACTGCTCTAGACAAATACTGAAGTGTATGATTTGAACAGAGGACACAACAGCACACCTGTGTTCTAGGTCAATGCCACATCTGTGGTTGACTGGTACAGGCCAGGGAAGGTGGAACCGCATGAAGGCCCAGCTGCACATAATGGGCTGTCTGGAAGAGCAGAGCGGTTACATGGCTACAGAAGCCTTTGCCCGCAGCACAGCTACAGCTGTGCTCTGAGAGAGCAAGTTGTCCAACAGCCTCCAGGGTGATCTGTGAACACCATAAGAATTGGGTTACTGGACTTAGTAGGTAGGACCTTGATATAAGGCCATTGGAAACTGGCAAGGAGTCTGCAACGGCAGAAAAGCCATGTACAGTTCTGTGCAAAACTCTTGGGCCACTATTACATCTGTTGTTTTAGCAATGTTATAACATGAACTAGCCTAGATATTTGTCCTTTTAATGCACTGAACAAATTTCCTTTATTTACGGCTTGTGCCTTAATGAAGAGGAAGAAAAATACATGGGTCTGTACAGCCACAACATTACAGCAAGCTAGGTGGGCCAAGTCTTAAGCACGCTACTGTACTCTGAACTTCAGAAGAAGAGGAAAAGTGCAACTGCAACTGCAATTGTTAGTCCAGACATCAAAACAAACAGACTTGGGCCAACGGACCCTAACTCAGCAGAAACATGTAGTCTGTGGGGCTCCTCATTCCTCCTCATCGAGCGGTTGCATCTACCTCTCACTACCACTTTTCCATCAACTACATTTGACACTGAGCATATACATATGGTTAATAATATGTCGCAGATCGGACAAAACCGGGTAAGCAAATAACTAGCTGAACCTATCCTCAGCTAACCTAATGCTAAAATGCTTAGGTTAGCCGAGGTAAGACCACTTACCTTGATAATTGTGTATGAACTCCTCCACAAAGAACTTGTACCCCTTTCTCAGCCTGGACTGTGGTGTTGGTGAGTGTGACTCAACAATCTTGTGCACATCTTCAAAATGATATCCTTGGAAAACCCACCAGCGAAGTGGCGAAGATACGCTGCATTTTTGTGACGGCAACAGCTGAAATGACTTTGCCGGAAGAATGTTTATATTGTTTACCCGGTGTGACGTCATATCCGACGTCATATAAAATCAGGCCCATTGGCATGATTTTAGAAACCCTCCATTTGTAGCCATATATTGAAGCAAGATGCCACCGACGAAATTTACAGACTCTACGTGAGGACGCATTTAAGATGCGTTAAAGCAGAAGAAGAGAAGAGAAGAAAATAAAATTGATAATAATTGATTCCAATTCCAGGAACATTATTTGAATCGAAATGAATTCATTTACTGCTGGTTATTAAGCACACAATATACACCGTAAGAAAATAAAATGCCGACTTCATATTTAAGAAAGACTACTGGGGGCAGTTAAATAATTTCAACGTCAACATAAGTTGAGCCTCTTCTTTTTCACCCGTGAATTGGGATTCAAGTGGTCCAAAGTATACCCGTTGGCCAAGTCCGTGATTCTCACTGTTGGCGACCAGTGATGGGCAGTAACGTGTTAGAAGTAAGGCGTTACTGTAATCCAATTACTTTTTTCAAATAACGAGTTAAGTAAGGGCAAAAATACAATTGCAAAAATAGTAATTCGATTACTTTTACTTTCCTGCAAGCAGCCTGTGTTACTGCGTTACTAAACCGTGATTTATTTTTGCCATAGACAGTAAAATAATTTGGGATTTTGCCGTATTTGCTTTGTGAGGCTGTCTCGTGACAATGACGTAGCCTATAGCGGCGCGACGTCTAGAAGTAAACAACAGACACGTGTGTGCGACTCTTTCTTGTTAGGCGCACATGGCTAATTTGCATACGTGCACAGGATTCGCTGGCTCCGCAAGACAAATAATATAACATATTTAATACTCTCTATCCGTCTATCTATCTATCTATCTATCTATCAACGCATGGGTCTAGTTTTAATGTGATGTATTTTGTGTATGTCCAGTCAGACTTGTTGTCTCCCTTGTTATGTGTGGTCTTGTAGGCTATACTGTGTGAGCCGAGTCACCGTCCTAAATGAATACCCGACGTGTAGTTTGGTATTAATAAAGACTTGGCTATTTATCTATCTAGGCTATTAGTCAACAGTTATTCGCCAAAGGCGAAGTGAATAGTGGGGAATAGCTGACGAGACCGGAGGTTTATTTGTTGTTATCAGCTGACATTTTGCGATGAAAACAATATAGAGTTTGAGATGTCAATCATGGGATATTGCAAAAATATCCCGAGATAGCGAACCAATCAAATGGCGCCATCTTAGAAGGTTCACGTGTAGCATATAACTATAGGCTACATAATATCTATGTATTTATCTAGGCCTATGAAACACATCTTTCCACACACAGTTCAAACACATACTCTAATTTGACATTAGAACAGCCTAAATGTGGCATGCAACAGCATTTTCTGTTTTGGTTAACGCATTACTCCTCTCTGTACTGCAACTGTTAAAATATGTAAACGTTAATAGAGACTTTGGTTTTAATTATATTATGGCTGTATTTTATTTACATCTATTCGAATGAAGGTGTATACACACCAAAACGATTTTCTTTAAATGAGACTGTTGCATTTAATTTATTTTTTTGTTTGCAATGTGCATAGTTAAAAAGATTGAGACTAATAAAAACAAGTTTTTTTTTTTCTCCCAGCAAGAATGCTGGGAGACGGAAGGCTGGTGTCCGAGGCATCTGGTCACACCATCAGGCTTGGTGGGTTGTAAACGAGGCACTGGACTAAAGTCTGCTTCAAGAGTACACGCTGGAAACCTCTCTCCGTGCTTATTTATAAGTTAGAACCACCTAATTCTACAGTCATGTCAGCAGTTTGGCAGTAGGCTATTCAACCGTAAAGAAGAAACAGCCTGGCTGTTTACGAAGTAGCCTACCCCTTTAACTTCAGTAGCCTACAAAGGTCCAGGGGACGGTGTATCGTCGTGGATGCTATCGGCGTGTGAAAACTGTTCAGCTGAGGCCTCACCATCAAACTTCATACATCACTCGTTTGTGGCGCCCCTTGCTCCAGAACTCACTTAACATAATTACATTTAATTAATTAAATAAGTGTATATTTGATGTTTTCACGTTAAAAAACGTAATTGACATGTGTAGAATTTTTAAGTAGTAATAGTAGTATTTGTAGCATTGCTCTAAATTCACTGCAATTACTCCGTGGCCCAAACTCTGATCCACTCCCAATGGCGCCACCTAGTGGTGGACCACTGCGCCACCTGGGACTCTCTAAATCGACGCCACTTCGACCTGGGCGGGACTTTACGTCCTACGTCACTCGCTATGGGTTTGCATGTGTGCGCGTAGCCGTTTGTCTCAGGGATCTGTGCGCGAACTCCCTTGCACTACAGATTACGAGCGTCAGTGTCGTACGCGATGGAGGGTGGGTGACATTCCTACAGTCTGTGATGATAGGCTATATTTCTACAAATGACTTACTATTACTAGCGATTAACATGATGAAACAACACGAACTAAGCTAACATTAGACTATAGCCATACCAGATAACGCCATACCAGCTAACCCTAACTATTTCTATTAAACTCTGAACCATTTTGCAACAGGCAACTGTGTGTTGGTGCGTCTTGTTGCTTCCCACGTCTGCGTCTGCATCTTTCCCACTCCTGGCTAATAGTTTCAGCTTTTGTACTGTATATCAGAAATGATCACCCTGTACCACACTGCTGACTTGTTGATGTTATCGATTGTTATCGATTTTGTATCAGTTCTCACCACACAACGACGTCTCATCTTTGCTGCTTAAATGTCGGTATGTAATGGTATGGAGTTATTGAAACTTACTACGTGTAAAAAAGACTAGAAATTGAATGTTTATTTTTAAGCCTCGAAAGTTACACTGGGTGCCTTTAACCCCAGTAACATTTCTTCATCTTAAACTACAAGTTACGCAAAATGGCATACAAACATCCAGTCCAATATGAATGAAAAAAGCTAGCTTCATTAAGGAATCGAACCCCTTATCCCCGCGTTAATGAGTTGTTCTCTGACCACTAACCCATCAGGTCTTAGTACATGCGATTCAAGAGTTAACCACTTGACAATCTTTAAACTTCGGTTGCCTAGAAATTGTAAAGACAGTGATGTGTGTACATTGTTCGAGTATCCGTCACTCGCGATGTGTGTGCAGTCCAAAATGAAAGAAAAAACCTTGCATCACTAGGGAATCGAACCCCCAATCATCAGTTGGTCGTTGGTAACTGTAAACAAAGAGATCGCATTTTGTTTAACTGCTAACTAACAAACGGGTTTATGCGTTCACTGAACAAAGATTATGGAAATAAAAGACCACTTTTCCATCAGAAAAATCATCAGAACCGTTATTACCAACCCATAGACACTAAAGCCAAAACCATTCTCACATGCACACCCATCGCGAGTGACGGCTATGCGCACACATGCACACCCATAGCGAGTGACGTAGGACGTAAAGTCCCGCCCAGGTCGAAGTGGCGTCGATTTAGAGCAGTGGTTTTCAAACTGTGGGGCGCGCCCCCCCTGGGGGGCGCCAGAGTTCTTCAGGGGGGGCGTGACGTGAGAAAAAAATAAACCCGAAGAAAACCCTGAAAGACGATGATTCAAATCATCAGTCGTACCTCAACTGTAGAAGTAACCTAACTAAATCAATTTTCAACCGTTTATTTTCGTGCAAACCATTTAACAAATCTACACACTTGTATCTTCAATAATATCTAAACAGAATTTCGATATCATTTAACATGTCTTCAGAATCACAGTTTTAGTTTCATACCGCTTCGTTTTCAGCTGTTTTCATTGAAGACGTCAGCCCATTCTGATACACCTACTTCTAGACATCGTAACTCATTCCTTTTTCAACCGTTTACCATCGTTCAAACCATTAAACAAATCTACACACTTGTATCTTCAATACTATCTAAACGGAATTTTGATAGCATTTATACTTTTTTCAGAATCACAGTTTTAGTTTCAAACCGGCGTCGTTTTCAGTTGCTTATAATAATTTAAGTCACCATAGCAACGCCGGTAAACAAACCCCACCGAATAGTTAATAATAATAATAATAATACATTTAATTTAGAGGCGCCTTTCAAAACACCCAAGGTCACCTTACAGGGCATATAGTCATCATACAATTTAAAAAAAAAAAAAAAAGAAGACATTGTGGAAACAGATAAATAAATAAATAAATAAATAAACATAAGCAATAAGAAATAAATAAAACAAAAACAAGACAAAACAAAACAAAAAAAAAACAATCAAAACAGTGATCAGTTAGACGTTGTGTGCGAGTTTGAACAGGTGAGTTTTGAGTTGTGACTTGAAGGTTGTAATGGTGTCTGACTGTTTTATGTGTGGGGGGAGGGAGTTCCAGAGCCTGGGTGCTGAACAGCTGAATGACCGGGCACCCATTGAAGTGAGTCGTGATGTGGAAGTTGAATCTCTGGACTGAAAAGGCAGATCTGATTAGACTCAGAAAATTCAGAGTCGGGGACCCTGAATGAATCTGTAAACTGGCAGTTTACACAGATTAAGATGTTCAAATGTATTTAAAAAAGGTTAAGCTAAAACATGCTTAGATAAAGTTGTTAAATTGTGTTGTTTAAAAACGCAAAAAGATGTTGTAATGTTTCAGAAATATGTTTGAAATGTTTAAAATAATTAAAATAGCTTTCAAAACACAGGTATTTAGAAAAAAAAATTGGGGGGGGGGGCTCAGCTGAATTTTTTTCTCTGAGGGGGGGCTCACTCTCTCACACTTTGAAAACCCCTGATTTAGAGAGTCCCTGCGCCACCACCCAGTAAATAACCACTGCGCCACCTGTTGGTAAACTACTGCGCCACAACTGTAACCTCACACACTTTCACTTTCTGAATGTTAGTGAAACTAAAAGTAAACTGCTCGAACAACAGAAACTACAAAAGCAGGCCTATTTTTTCCTATATTGGTTTGTTGCATTATTTGTAATGGACATCAAGGGATCCTCAAGCATCTGCCGCACATGGTGAGACAGCAGAAGTTACATTACCTTACCTTTCTTTACCTTAGTTTAACAGGAGCCTCACGGTATCATGTTAATACAGAGCTCGACAGCTTCAGCATACTTCTCGGATGTCTGACGTTAAAACGTTATTTAATAAAAACGTCTGCACGAGTAGGTTATGTCAAATATAGGCCTACGTTACTTTAGGGTTTTGTGCCTCAGTGTATGCACATATAGATTGTGAATAAACCCAGAAAACAGTTCAGCGTTTTCACAAAAAGCGCCTAACCACTCGAATCCCGATCCTCTACCCCAGCCGCAAGGAGGTGCTTGTGGACAACCTGGCCCTCCATGAGTCCCACTGCGGTCGGTTCTTGTGTCTCTGCCCTGACTGCGGCGAGACAGTGTCTAGAGAGCAGCTGGAGCAGCACCGGCTGGAGGAACACTCACAGGTAAAACCAGTGGTGTAGTCTATTTTATTGTAGTGGGTATACTGTGATGATTCCCTCCCAGCCTCGTACAAACCCGTCCCACCGGTGCGTGTACGCGCTTACGGGGTGTCGCACCACACTCACCAACGCAGGGGTCTACAACCCGCTGCATAACGATTATCAACAATCATGGAAAGCTGAGTAGGTTTATCAGTTTTAATAACAGTATGAACAAATAGAACACAAAAATGACAAGTTTTCCTTTGTATATCTATAGTAGCAATAGCACATGCTAAACAAGGACAAAATCTACTCAAAATAATTTAATGAACTGTTTACATCCATGGCTAACCAGTGCATGAGAAGGAGATGACAGGAGACTAATGTTTCACTCTTTCAATTGCTCTAATTTGAGCTCTTACTGTTGTTATCTAACATACCATACAGTAATTGAATTGTGTAAAAGTGTGAAATTACTGCACCTTAAAAATGACCATGAATTAGCTATACTCTCATTTACATAGTGATTAACATTATGAATTTCAATTGTGTATACCAACTGTATGTTGGCTGACATTTACCTAACTTTTTTTCCCTCCACTCTAAACAAGGATGCCTGTTTTTAAATTCCCTAGCCTGACACCCAGTCTGAAAGGCTGGCCAGGGGTTCTCATCTAAAAGTAACAAGGAGATATAAAGTGGGATTAAAACATTGTCTTCTGTTGACTACTTATTATGTGGTTTACACATTAATATGGGAGGACTGGACACACACACACACGCACACGCACGCACGCACACACACGCGAGAAGGAGGGGCTCGGCCCGCCAACTAACGTGCAGAGATGCAGGGGCAGCTTCGCGCTTCGTAACAGAGAAAGGGCAGAGCGCGAGCGGGAATTTTATGAATGGTGAATGTAGGAGATAACTTCCCCTGCTTAAAGTATTTTATTGCAGTTATACCCAACCGATATTTCCGAAAAATAAACACAGAAGTGAAAGATCTGTCAGAAGACGATTGATACGTATCCGTGCACATTTTAAGTGGGTATACGCAAATCCTGGTGCGTTCCTAGTGGGTATACGGCGTATACCTGCGTATCACATAGACTACACCACTGGGTAAAACCCTAACCCTTCACCCGAACCCTCTCCAGAGAGAGACAGGAGCAGCACATGCTTGAGAAGCACTCACATGTAGAACACATAAGATGACAACTTTATGAATAATTTGTTAAACAGCCAAGCAGTAGTGGAAATCACAGGATAACATACAATACAGTAAAATACAAAGTACTAATGAAAACAAAATAGGCGCTAAATGACATGCTAAAGTAAAGCCAAACAGGGCAAACAAAACAAACGGTATACGATATGAATTATAAATTATAAAGTGGCTGTGAAGTAGCCTACCAGTACTTCCCAGTATATTAAAGTGTATGTGGCCCATGGATGCAGTATTATGTATATTATATATATATATATATATATATATATACACACACATATACATGTAGTGTAAGTCTTTGAGTGTCTAGAAAAGCGCTATATAAATTCAATGAATTATTATTATTATACATAAACACATTTCTGAAAAAGGCTGAGCCTGCATATGTTCTTGAGTTGTGTCCCTACATCATCTCAAAGTTTTCCAACAACGTTCACACCCAGACCAATCCTAGTGTTATTCCAGGTAACGGTCAAGACGTGAGGTCGCATATCACTCGCATTACGCTCTCTACCCCTAACATCTGTAGAAACAGAAATCCAGTAGAGATCACATTTATTGATCTGATACTACACATGGCACTCTGTTTCACATGTCCACATGTGTATACAAGTGTTTTCCACACAGACTATTCTTACGGGATTCATGTTTCCATGTCATTCTTTTATCCATCCCAGAGAACGCTGCAATCCACGGTTGATAGTGTTTCCCATACACTGATCATTTCTTTTAACATTTACAATAGGTCAAATCGTTTGTCATTGTGGAGTTGAGTGCAACACATTGCTATAGCTATAGATCGCTGTATTTTTTTCTATCGCACGCTATAGTCCCATGGATTCTGTAATCAGATTAAATTCAATCCTGCCTACCAGTCGCTGATTGGCTCTGAGAAACTTCAGGCGGAGAGTCTAAAGTACCACTCAAGCAGAGCTATTGAGAGAGATACAACTCTAAATAGCAGACCCTGAATCCCATAACATTTTGACCAATGGGTGGGGGATTCAGTTGCTAGAACAAAGAAAATCTATCCATGCCAAAAGTCTGTATATCTGTAAATACGCGTTTGCCTGTCTTACCCAGATTCAGAGGAATTCAAATGCATCATTGTGCATTCCCTCCAGAAGGGGGGTTTGCTGGGTTAGCATTTGCTTTCCGTCAGCCACTTCCATCAACTTGCAGAGTTGTTCACATGAACTAACATTCCTGTGAAGCTGTTACTCTCAGATACAACATCCAGCCAGAAGAGCGAGGGCCAGAAGATGCAGTAATCACCGGTAGAATGACCTGTGGGTTTGGAGACAAACGATAATCTTGTGTTGTTACTGGCACTAGCTCTGAATAAGCTACTATTGGGATCACATCGGAAATCTTTTTCTGGAAAGTAATGAATTATTCCTTTCACATGACATGGAGCTAGGCTGCTTCAACTCTGCAAGTCAATGGAAGGCAGCTAGCGGAAAGCACATGCTTACTCAGCGAACCTCTCGACGGACAAAGATGAGTTTGGAATTGAACAACTCTTCTGAATCCGGAAAAGACAGGCAAACGACAATTTACAGATATCAGGATATTCCTTTAATAACTATGTTGGTAACCATAGATCAAATGTCCTGGGTGCGACCAACAAATGGAGTGTCGCTCTCTGGTGGATCACAAGGCAAGTATTTACTTAGCCCTACATATGTTATTATTTAATATGAACATGACAATCTGATTCCTTTAATCTATTTTGTTACCAAAGTGAAATAGACAACATTGGTTAATGTAGTTTCTAGTTGGGAAGCACAAAGGTGTGGTCTAATGTTGGCTCTGCACAGGGATATTGTCAGTAGGTTGTTGTAATAATGATATAATGCAAAAACATTTTCAGATTTTCTAAACGGTGGGATTTTTATCCATCCTATGAATATTATATTTATGCATGTTGTTTTGTGAAGCAACTATTTAAATAATTAATTCAACTTATTGTATCACCTTCCTGTAATGCCGCCTTTAAAAAGTTAAAAGTTCTAAGGCAACTTTATTGTCAATTCCTAAATATGTGCAAGACTTTAGCCACCAGGGGCAGAAGCTTTGTTTTAGCCGTCTAAAGTGAGGCCCATAGTGAGGACCATAGGACGGTCCATAGTGAGGACATAGGACGGTCCATAGTGAGGACATAGGACGGTCCATGGTGAGGTCCATAGTGAGGTCCCTAATGAGGTCTATTGTGAGGTTCATAGTGAGGTCCATATTGAGGTCCATAGCGAGGTCCATAGTGAGGCCCATTATGAGGTCCATAGTGAGGTCCATAGTGAGGTCCGTAGTGAGGGTCATATTGATGTCCATAGTGAGGTTCATAGTGAGGACATAGGACGGTCCATAGTGAGGTCCATAGTGAGGTCCATAGTGAGGTCCATAGGACGGTTCATAGTGAGGTCCATAGGACGGTCCATATTGAGATCCATAGTGAGGTCCATAAGGAGGTCTATAGAACGGTCCATAGGGAGGTCCATAGTGAGGTCTATAGTGAGGTCCATTGTGTGGTCTATAGTGAGGTCCATAGTGAGGTCCATAATGAGGTCTATAGCGAGGTCCATAGCGAGGTCCATAGTGAGGTCTATAGCGAGGTCCATAGCGAGGTCCATAGCGAGGTCCATAGTGAGGTCTATAGCGAGGTCCATATTGAGGTACATAGTGAGGTACATAGTGAAGGACATAGTTAGGTCCACAGGACGGTGAATGACCTCCTCTAGGTGTGAATTTCCCCAGGTCGAGGAGTGTACTGCGCGGCTGCTGTGCTGTGACTTCTGTGAGCTGGAGCTGCCGGTCAGGAGGCTTGAGGAGCACCAGCTGGTGTGCGGCAGCCGCACCGAGCACTGTAACACCTGCCACCGCTATGTCCTGCTGAGGAACCTGGCCCAGCACACCCTCGCCTGCCCCGCCGCCGCTGGCCCCGCTGCCACCGCTGGCCCCGCCGCCACCGCTGGCCCCGCCGCCACCGCTGGCCCCGCCGCCACCGCTGGCCCCGCCGCCACCGCTGGCCCCGCCGCCACCGCTGGCCCACCTTCTTCCATTCGTCATCCTCGTCCTCCTCCGACCAACGCCATGACGCCCGGGAAGACGGATGGTGAGTGGAAATGGAACTCTTCCAATTGCAAAAGAATGAAGGCATTCCTGTGTTGGACGAAAGGGGGATCAGTTATTATTTTTGTTTGGCTCCTTTTCAAAGGAGAATCAAACCCCCGCCTTTAAAACATGCTTTTAAGTTTTGGTTGGTCCTGGGACCTTAGTGGACGTCAATGGGCTGCCAGCTCCCCTGTTAATTCATTGTCTGTAAGCAAAGGGTCAGCCAATAAGAGATTATGAAGAGATGATATCATGAGTTTAATCCAGAGAGGGATTGATCTAAAGCAAACCAATTGCCAGACAGTGTTGATAAGGGTCTTTAATCTCTCCTATAAATCTGTTTTCAGTGATTTGTATTAGCTGTCTGGGCTTCTTCCCAGCTGAAGATCTGGAGGAACACAAGGTATGTACGGTATCATAAATGTTTTGTAGATCCATTATTATATTTAATTACATTTAATAAGTTAAAGTCGAAGTCAAATGACAGAAGTAAATAATGGGGGTGAGTGGGAGGGAAATGGTATCATCTTTGGAGGTCGGACAGAAAATAAAACCTCACCCCCAGGTTGGGAACCAATATTCAACATTGATAATTGAATAGCAATGGTTTTACATACAGTGCTCATTAAGTGTTAAATAATCCTAGTTTGAGATAATTGACTCATGGCCACACCCCCAATGACCCAGCTGGGCTGTGCCCTCACATCCGCCTTGATCGAGGAAGAGGAGGGAGACGGGCTCCTGCCCTGCTCATACTGTCAGCTGCTCCTCCCACGGGTTACGCTTCGCTGGCATGAGGTAAAAACACCTCATGAAGGTCAAAGGTTATATTTATTCTTCACTACTTTTGAGTCATCTTACATGAATAACAGTCTGGTTTTGAAGCGTTAATGATGAAAAGTAGAAAGCATGCGCATTTATTCAAACTAGAATCAGGGCTAAAGCAGGTCATGAGTGGCGAATTTAGGAGTAACTCCTAAAAATAATGGGCTTGTCAGTTTTAAATTGTAAGAGCTCCTATTTTAAGAGCAATTCACGAGGTATTTTAGGCCTAAAAGTAGCACCTAAGTCTAGGAGAGCTTAACAGTCCTCGAGAGGACTCCTAACTCAGTAAGACCTATTCACAAAGTATCGGAAAATGGCTGCAGCAAGACGAAATGCTTTGGAATCTTGATAAAGAGATAGAGGCTAAATCGTGAGGGTATCAAACTTGTGGTTGAATTAGCAAATAACACTTGTTTAGCAACAGGGATAATGCAACTTTGCAATGCCGACGATGGAGGAATATCTCAACAATCAAGGATGGTTAAAACACGCGAGGGCAATGTTACAAATGTAACTTAATTATTGAATATATAAATATAAATCACTTAAACCATCATTATTTGTATCATGTATTATTAGTAATACATCAGTTAAATCATCATTATTTATTTAAAATAATAATAGGAATAAATTGTTTTAACAAAAAAATAATAGAACTACTCTTACTTATAATTACATATAATCATTTATTGTAAGATTATTTATTGTATGGGCTTTCGCTTGCGTTTCACGTCTTTGTCTTCGCTTTCATTCATCATGATAGGAGGACTTGAACAGCAGTACGGGCTGATATTTAAGGTGTTTAAGTGCTGGAAATATGCTCATTGGATTATAGTTTGCTGGGTGCTTTTAATGACCTCCTTGATATAATGCAATTAACGTGTTATTATTGTTTGCTTTCTCTCTCTCTTTAACGTGCATATAACATCATTATCTGCACAAACGTGTCATCATGCGTGTATTCTGCTAACTGCACTGTCCATAACTATTTTATAAGACTTCATTCGTAGCCTAGGCTATTTCCTTATTTTTCGTTGATTTAGTGGGCTCGTTTGTGTGAAGTTGCGGGTGAGTTTCAACGAGACCGCCGGCACTCAACAACCAATCACCATACTGACCGCTTCTAAACTCGTGCACGAGAATTGACGTAAGGGGGCGTTAATCTTAATTCACTCTTAGTGATTTATCCTTAGTATGAGTAGGTCTCAGCGGCTTTGTGAATTACTTTTAAGGAAATGTAATGAAAAATGAAAGGTAGGTCTATTTAAACAACTTGGTTCAGCATGTCTCAGAAACATAATGATACGTATACTTTATCTCTCTTTATCTATATACAGATATATGGTTGTGTGTGTGTGTGTGTGTGTGTGTGTGTGTGTGTGTGTGTGTGTGTGTGTATTTTATATTTACACTTAACCTAAGCTATAAGGTAGTCATCAACCACGTTCATCCCCAGATAACATTGTTTTGCCTAATAGAAACATAAAGCATATTTATTCAGTTTAAATACACTGTATGCAGAAATAACCGCATTCACCCAGTGCAATGTCATTACAGGCAGTAGGTCGCAGCTAAATGAATTAAAGCTGGGCACAATGTCTTGCTTTAGTTAGGTTTATGATATGAGGACACAATGGTCTCTTTTACTTTTTTTAATCTCCACGCTTATTTCATTAAGGTGCGTCGTTCTTCCTATAATCACTGAATGAATCTGGTTCATTCATTTTGCTTAAAACTAAATCGAGGTTGTGTTGATTCAATGTTTGTTATAGCGAAGGTAAAAGATATGTCAGGTTTGTTTGTGTAATGAAACATATTTTTAATATTGGTTCCAGATGAGTTATTGCATAGACTAGAAGTATCAAAGGGGAACCTGTTAAGTTTGTGACCTACATTTTCTCCCCTTCTTCCCCCATTGTTCTCTTTCAGCCTAAATGTAGAATCCATCTCTTCATGAAATGAAGATGCACTGTGCAATGTTCACTGGACTCCAATGGAGGGCCTTCAAAGATGTCCGGCGGACCTCAACCAATACCTGATGCAAGCATTTGTAAGAAAGAGGACACCTGATTGATTGATAATTTATATCTAAGCTACTATTGCATTTTTATCATTTGAACAGAAAGTTGTCTTCCAAATATATGCTTACATTATTCTGTAAAACATTTCTATAGTTATTAACCTACCCCACTTCAAATTGATCTGTCAAGATATTAAAAGGTAAAAAAAGGATTAAAAGGTAAGATATTAAAAATGGTTAAATTAAAACTTAAACAATGTATGTTTGTATGTGGCTGTAAGTGAATGTATGAAGACAATGTGCATGGGGGTGGTGATGACCACCTTCTCATAGACAGCCACCAGCAATCATTCCATTGTATTTACTTTCATCTATAAAGTTATGTTTTTTGTCTGGAATTCATCAGTTAAAATAGTAATACATTTTTTGTAGTGCGTTTTGGAACTGTTAATTGGCAGAGGTGCCACGTTATTGAAATATAAAGCACACCCATGGAACATTATTGACCAGGATCCAGTATCTAGCATTGCTGTTGCATTACAGTTTTTCTCAGTCGCTTTAGTACATTTCTCAGATCAGAATTGAAATTCTCAAAACTACCTGTTCAATCTTCACATCGTTGTGTCACTTGTGCACGTCAAAAAAGCAGTGTCTAATTTCTTTGAACAAGTTGCAAATTCTTTGGTACATTCATGCAAATGATTATGTACAATTCTCTGCTCTTTCCTACATTATCAATTGCTTATGTCATGTTGATCAAAATGTATTGCAATGGGTCTCTATTGAATAGTCTCACCCCCACAACATGTAGGCATTAGTTCATTGCATAAGTCTTTCCATGCAAAATGGTTGAACAATTTGTCATAATATGTCAAGCATATTTCTATACATTTTCATTAGACTTTTTTTCTAAATCTGTCCTGAATTGGTAAATTGCTACCAGGTGAATCTTGACCCTCTCTAAAGAAGGGAAATGTGCGAAGTGTTAGATCAACCAACGATCAACCAGTTTACTGAAAAAGCTCAAAGGTGCATCTCCTGAACCATGAGCTGGCAAGTATTTATATAGCTGGAGCACAACAAATTGTTACATTGTCTGACATTGGAAGGACAAGGAACTGGACAGGGTCAACAGCCAGAGAGAAGAAGAGGAAGAGGGGTAAGGCTGCGTGAGAATGAGAATTTGTGGCCCAACAGACAGGAACATCAGGAGGTGTAGGAAGACTGCACTGTAATTCCTACAGCAATGCATGTACAGTTTACCCTAACAAGATTTTCCTATTGTTACGGTGAAACACTTCACCATCACATAATTAAAGGGACAACAACAGAATTGAGTTTTAAAGCAAAATGCAATTTATTTAGCAAAGCAAACAAACAAACAAGGAGTAACGTGTCTAGGGGTATATGTTTAAGTGCGAGATATGGTTGTGGATGAGTGGATGCAGTGAATGCGTCTGTATGTTTAGAAATGAGACTATAACTAATAAGAGTGAGGATGAGGGGAAAGAGTTAAAGACAAAGAACAAAGCAACGTGCCCAAGTGAAAGTATACCTAGTACCTGCAACAACCGAAAAGAGTGCCTAATGAGAGAGAGACCCAACCTGCTTAAATACCCCGCCCATTAACCCAGGTGTGATCAATACTGTGACTATGATCACCTTCCCCAAGTAGTAGCCCTGTAGTGGCATCAAAGAGCCTTAAGGGGTGCAGGGGGTCGTCACACCTCCCCCACTAAAAAGAGGTTTGTCTAAACCTCAAATAACCAAACAGAAATAAAGACCAATGAAGAGTTGGTCTTTATAACACTGTCTCTTCCTAGATCCTGGGCCCTAGGACTAGGAAAAACAGTGAAACCCCGGAACTCGACAGTCACAAGGTAGAGATAGAAGAAAAACAAAACAAGTAATTTCAACAACGGGACAACGCATCTGCCACAATGTTGTCTTTGCCCCTGATGTGTTGGATTTTCAGCGGGTATTGCTGTAGAATTAAGCTCCAGCGCATAATGCGTTCTGGTTCCGCATACGATCAATGAACACCAGCGGGTTGTGGTCAGTAAAAACGTCTATTGGACTCGAAGATGAGCCCAAGTAGACCTCAAAATGTTGAACAGCAAGAATTAAAGCAAGTGCTTCTCTCTCCACTGTGGAGTAAACTTGCTGATGACGATTAAACTTTTTAGAATAATATCCACGGGGTGCTCGACACCATCGGATCCCAACTGTAACAAAACTGCACCAGCGCCACTCCCACTGGCATCAACAGCTACACTGAAAGGACAGTCAAAGTTTGGGGCTGACAGCACAGGGGAAGAAGCAAGCAAAAGCTTAACATTCTCAAAAGCTTCCTGACATTTCCTAGACCAATCATATCGGCTTTCTCCACATCATTCAGATGGGAAAGATGTGAAGGTAATTCTGCCAGGAACTCAGAATTTCGCAGGCGACCCTCTACGATCGCCTGTGATGGAGGTCTCACACCCTCACTGGACTCCTCAATGACAGAATCAAGACTTTCCGAATTGTTATCCCCTAAGGAAAACACATGGTCTGGGTCACTAGAGACCCCTAGAGGCGTGGTAGCAATTAACCCAACAGGTGCAACTGACAAAGAAGAAAAGTAAGGTTTCAAAAGATTAATATGGCAAACCTGCACCTTTTTCCTCCGATCTGGCGTACTAAGAACATAATTGTGATCATTGAAACATTTCACAATTTCGTACGGGCCACTGAATTTAGCCTGAAAGGGACTACTCAAAAGCGGCAACAAAGCTAAAACCTTATCCCCAAGGTTAAAACTACGATGTTTCGCCCTGCGGTTGTAAAGACGTTGCATCTTAGACTGAGCTTTACCCAGTTTACGTCCAGCAGCGGCTCTAGCTTCATACAAACGATAGCGGAATCCGCTTACATAGTCCAACACGTTAACAGGTGCCTCCGCAGTGCACCACTCATCAGCTAAAAAAGCGGTTGGCCCTCTCACATCATGTCCAAATACCAGTTCATTAGGGCTGAAGCCCGTGCTCTCCTGAACAACCTCCCTAATTGCTAGGAGTAGCCAAGGGAGACCCTCTTCCCAATCAGACCCAAGTTCTACAAAATAAGATCTTAAGAGAGACTTGAGGGTCTGATGAAAACGTTCGAGAGCACCCTGACTCTGCGGATGGTATGCACTGGAGATATTATGTTTCGCTTTAAGTTGGCGTAATGCCCTAGTAAACTGCTTTGACATGAAATTAGACCCTCGGTCACTTTGAAGGACTTTTGGAATCCCAAAAGTGGACATGAAATTAGTAAGAGCCTTCAACACAGACTTAGTCGTAATTGACCTAAGTGGATACGCTGCAGGGTAGCGTGTAGATTGACACATCACCGTCAACAGGTAAAGATGTCCAGCCTTAGAGCGAGGCAATGGACCAACACAATCAATTATGAGGTGTTCAAAAGGATTAGACACCGCAGGGATGGGCTGCAATGGGATGACAGGAATCTTTTGGTTCGGTTTTCCGGTCAGTTGGCACACATGACATGCTTTTATATACGAGGAAACATCCTTCCTTAACTTAGGCCAAAAAAACCGACGCATAATCCTGTCATACGTTTTCCGCACCCCAGTGTGTCCAGCTACCTCATTGTGAGCGAGGTCTAGCACAGCTTTCCTGAATTTACAAGGAACAACTATCTGTACAAAGGAGTTGGAAAAAGTCTCTTGTTGGAACACATATTTCCTACACAACAAACCATCCTGTACATAATAGTTGGACTCATCCTCCGGTTTCTGATGAGATGCCAAAACAAAGAGAGATTTGAGAGAAGAGTCCACCAACTGTTCTTATCAAATCCTCACGTGACACTTTGAACAAATCAGGCAAAGAACAGCGCTCAAGCTCACTCGAAGTCAAAATGGTGACTGCAGACTCACCATTAATCACTCCCAAGGGAGGGACCACTTTTGCAGACTCAATCTCTTCATCAGAGTTACCACCACCTCCAGTAGAGTCGTCTGAGTTAGCAGTGGTAGTCTCTAGCTCCCCTACAGGTGACTGTGAGGAAGTACTACCTGCAACCTCAGGTTTAGTAAGAAAAGTGTCCTCTAGAGAAACCAAATCAGAAGCAAGGCCACGTTTCAGCATGGCACGAGTAACCGCACAGCTAGGAAACACATCAGGATGCCGCCGTGAGCACTGATCAGGCCTTGGTGGTACTTCAGGCACAAAATCAGCAACAACAGGTGGTGAGACGGCCTCGGTGTTACCCCAAACCTTCCCACCAGCCAGGTCATTGCCCAAGATAAATGAAATACCTGGTACAGGGAGAGATTGTCGAACTCCCACCACCACATCACCTTTGACCAGTTTGGAAGAGAGATGGACTCTATGCAACGGCACCTGAACAGGAGTCATTTCAAAACCCCTGACTAGAACATGTGTTCCGGTGAAAGTACTGTCAGACAAAGGCAACACACTGGACAGCATAAATGACTGAGCTGCCCCAGTGTCTCTTAGTATGCCTACTGGCACACTACTTTCCCCATCCACCAAAGACACAAAGCCTTTGGTGACAAAAGGAGTGTACTCCGCGTCAACTTTGCACTTATCTCCTTTACAAGCAACCACATGCCCAACACTCGAGGTATTCTTCAAAGAAGACAGGACACTTCCACAAGAAGCCACCAGGCCAAAACTCTTGGCGTTCTGGTTCTTCTTACGAAGTTCTACACAATCATTTTTCAGATGGCCCATCTTCTTGCAATAGTAGCAAGTGACCTCTGCGTTGTTAGTAGGAGGACGGCTAAAGCTAACAGGTGGGGATGAGCGCGAAGCACCATTTCCACCACCAGACTGTTGCTGACTCCTAGGAGGGTGTCGTGTTTGGTTCTGATGGCTTACCCAGCCACTACTAGATACACGCTTGTGTGTAAGTACAAATTTATCTGCAAGAACAGCAGCCTTGTCCAACTTTTGCACCTCCTGTTCATTCAGGTACATAGCGACAGATTCAGGGAGACAGTTCTTGAAGTCCTCCAAGAGAACAAGCTGTCTTAGGTCTTCCCTGGTTTGAACATTCTGTGCAGTGCACCACCTATCAAACAGGCGTTCTTTCTCAAATGCAAACTCAACAAAAGTACGCTGCTCTAGTTTTCTAGTATTTCTGAATTTCTGCCGATAAGCCTCAGGAACCAGCTCGTAGGCATGCAATATGCTGTCTCTCACTACATCATACTGTTTAGCTTGGTCGATACTTAGAGCGGACAACACCTCCTGGGCCTTCCCAGTAAACACACACTGAAGTAACAATGGCCACATCTCTCTGGGCCAACTGAGGGTGGTTGCTACCCTCTCGAAATGAGTGAAATATCTATCCACCTCTTTCTCAGAGAATGGTGGAACCAGACGCATGTTCCTACTCACATCAAAACCACCTACAGACGGACTGGCAGGAGAGGCTTGAGGCCGTTGGCCTAACTCAAGTTCAAGCCTCTTCATTGCCAAAGCATGCTCTCTTTCACGTTCATGGGTCTCATGCTCCATCCTTTTTAACTCAAGGTCATGCTCAAGCTTGCGGAGCTCCAAGGTTCTCCTCTGCTCCAGCTCTTTATCCCTAAAAGCGCGAGCCTCCTTTTCAACAAGCAATTTCTCAAGCTGCAACTTATCACTGTCCACAGAAACAGGAGCATCGGTCTTCAACACTCCTTTCCTTTGCAACTGATATTTTACAGCCAAGAACAAGGTCTCCTTTAAATTTTTCTCCTACGCGGTTATCAGTAATTCATACTGTGTAGCCAATTCACAGAGTTGCAGTTTGGTAAGGCCAGACAACTCCTCTGATGGACTAGCAATAAAAGCTTCAGGGGATGCCATCTTAACCCAGTCAACATCCAATTCACAACACAAGACAATTATTCAACCCTGCTCAAAAACCTGTAGCTTTGTGCTAAGGCACCCATTAATTAATGGGCGCTACAGTAACACAGGCTACCTTCAATTTCCAAAAACAGCAGAGGGGTACACAATTAAACCAACAAAAATGAGGCACAAACTAACAAAATACTTGCACAGACTACTAGTGTTCTTCACACACCATGGGCAACATGTGCTAGTTCAAACAAACTCACTCCAACCTAAGCTGGTTCCAAAATGGCCAAGTTACTATTAACAACAGACCAGTGGACGTTCCACAAACAATGCGGTATTCCGCTACAAGTTAAACAACTTGCACAGTGAACGCTAACAGTAGCAAACCAAGTTATAATCTAACAAAACAAACACTAACCACATCCGCAAGCCACTAACCAAAATACTCCCATGCATCCAGGTGAAATCATCCATTGATTGTCGGCGCTAATTCCCACTGAAAAGTGTGTCTTCATACGCAGTCCACTGGCGCCCTGAATACCTAGCCCAAAGAAGCTAACTGTCCTGGCTAACTCTTCTGAGAAGTGCCGGCCTTGGAGCGACTGGTTAACGCTGAACTCGCTACAATGTTTTACCACTGTGCGAAGCGTGCCCCTGACAGAAGTTAAAAACTTCGGACCAGGATTTTCTCAAAAACAACAAACCAAAACAATAAACAGTGCTCCGAAGGAAAGGCAAGCCCAGCTGGAGCACTCTTCCTTGCCAGAGACTGCACAAAACTATAGCCAACACAAACAATTGACGTTCTCACCTGAACTCACAAAAGTCTATGGATTCCGGATTTTTCACCGACAGGTGAAAAATTATGTTACGGTGAAACACTTCACCATCACATAATTAAAGGGACAACAACAGAATTGAGTTTTAAAGCAAAATGCAATTTATTTAGCAAAGCAAACAAACAAACAAGGAGTAACGTGTCTAGGGGTATATGTTTAAGTGCGAGATATGGTTGTGGATGAGTGGATGCAGTGAATGCGTCTGTATGTTTAGAAATGAGACTATAACTAATAAGAGTGAGGATGAGGGGAAAGAGTTAAAGACAAAGAACAAAGCAACGTGCCCAAGTGAAAGTATACCTAGTACCTGCAACAACCGAAAAGAGTGCCTAATGAGAGGGAGACCCAACCTGCTTAAATACCCCGCCCATTAACCCAGGTGTGATCAATACTGTGACTATGATCACCTTCCCCAAGTAGTAGCTCTGTAGTGGCATCAAAGAGCCTTAAGGGGTGCAGGGGGTCGTCCCACTATGTTCCAGTTCTAGCAATAATAATAAATAAATAATACATTTAATTTAGAGGCGCCTTTCAAGACACCCAAGGTCACCTTACAGAGCATATAGTCATAAATCGTAAATCGTTTAAAAAAAAAACAAGAAATTGTGGAAAAAATAAATAAACATAATAAATAAAAAATAAATAAAACAAAAACAAGACAAAACAAAACAAACAAACAATCACGTTAGACGTTGTGTGCGAGTTTGAACAGGTGAGTTTTGAGTTGTGACTTGAAGGTTGTAAGGGTGTCTGACTGTTTTATGTCTGGGATGACATGGTCTGTCAACAAATTACAGTACTAACAGTCAAACCGTAAATGTGAATCTTGTCCAGTCTCCTGCAATCAATCTCCCACATACACTAAGGTGTAATTTACAATTTACAATAATTGACATGACTAAGCAATTTGACTGTCTTATCCGTACACAATGACACAAGGAATTGTCATTGTGATGGCACTGACATGTTCATTTATACATATATTTACTTTTGAGAAACAAACTAAGGATTTTGAGCAAGAGACTGGCTTTTGCATGAAATCCATGGTGTTTTGCTATTTGTACGAATTGTTTTGAGAAATGCACTTACTGTTTTGCAAATTTCAATTCTGATCTGAGAAATGTACCAAAGCGACTGAGAAAAACTTTAAGCAGCATCCCTAATTTGACCCTTAAAATGAGTGAGGAGACACAGTTGCCTTGTTTTTTTTATTGCAATGTAAGGCCACAACCATTTTTAGATTACAATTACGACCAGCCGAGGAACAACTGATTGATTGCAAAACGTCAGTGAATATCAGAATGGTCAAACAAGGTTCACAACACGGGCATCTCATTGCAACACAATCTTAAAATAAAACGTGTTATTTGACTACGAATCAGTTTGGTAAATCACAAGAAGTGAATCCTTCCATTTGGATTGTGTTCAAAAGAGTAAGAATAACAAGAAAGTTTTTCGACAAAGAAGTGCTCAAGGCAATGTCCGAAACATATAAAAAGTTATCAAGAGGGCTTTACAGACAAAGTGAAGGAAGGCCACACATCGATTGGACGACTCAATTGAAACATGAAACACAAAGTGCTGAAGTATGTCAAACTGCATGAATTTTGTTGACTGAAACATAACTTTATATAAGGCTATCTGCCAGCCCAGAAATCCTGGGCGCATGTTTAAGAAAAACTAATTGAGACAGACTGAAATATTCCATTATATATACCCGTTTTGGGGCCCAAGAAAGGAATCTTCATATTAATATTCACAGACACTAATTTTTAATAAATACCTTGTAAATACATTAATACTCCAATAATTGTCTGGTCTGTTATAAGGCCTGCTTGTAGGAAGCCTGTGAGCTGACATGGGAGTACATTTTTTTATAATAATATATAATAATAATAAGTTATGTTTTAAGTAAATCACACATGTTCTTTAGTAAATCGTCTGTGCTTGTGGGCTTAACACTCCCCTTGCCCTACACTATTTCATTGGTCCCACAGCACCAAAGCTCTCACACCCGCCTGTTTAGTTTGATACAGTTTAATTTTGGTGAATGTTTATGCGGGAGATACTCATGTCCTTAAGTAATAATGATGGCATTGTTATTAGTTTGTAGACTTGGAAAACCTCAGGACTTCGGGGTTGTTGAGACGGAAAGCCTTCTGGTCTGATGTTCTGATCTGCTGTTCTGGTCTGATTCTCTGATCTGATGTTACGATCTGATGTTCTGATCTGATATTCTGATCTGATGTTAAGATTAGATTTTCTGATCTGTTAACACCCCGGTGTGTGTGGATTGTGAAGCTCAGTCTGAGGAACAATGTTTTTAATGCACGCGTCCGATTGAGGGTAAGGCTTCCCGGACACCTATAGCATAACGCTACGGTGTGTGGTGCATTGATATACAACATCGCTATAACACTCATAACAGTTACAAAACTACGGTACTTAAAAAGCACTGACATGGACCACTGCCTCCGAAGCATGTTGTCTCAGAAGAACAGAACCTCTTCTCAGGCATTCTGGTGTAATATGGGTACTGTCAAAGGTTAGGGAAAAGGCCTGAACTTCATGCAGAACGTACAGGTGTCCACGAGGTGGCACCAATGATTCTATAGACATAGTCTTTGACAGAAATTGAAAATTGCCTCTAGCAATCATTTTGTGATAGGAAAATAAAAAAAGAGAAATAGTTGGATGCCATTTCATTTTTATTGGTAATCGTTTCCAGGATGTCACATAGCTCTCACAACAATCAACTCTCTACTGCATTCCCCTTAACAACCCAATACTTCCATCAGCTATGGTTCACTGGTTGTGAAGGGAACGCCCCATTAGAAGTCTTGTATGATGGTAGGCTGGCGGTGCCCGCCGCAGAGCACCTCGTCCACGTACAGAGACCTGGCCTTCACCTCCACGTTGTGCTCCAGCTCCAGCTGGCAGCAGATAAGGCTCTGCTGCGCGGCGTCAGACTGGGAGGCTGCCGTGCGCATTCTGGGGGGTGGAGGGAGACAAGAGAACGGTTAACTGTCAGCAACCTAGTCAGTTAATTAAGAAAAATGTAAGCTAGACTCAAAGTCAGAGTAGAAGTGAGCTCTTATCCTTGCTACAAATGTGAGGTGACCCAGGTCCTTAATGAGCAGGTTAGGGTTAGGGACAGGCCCCAGGCATTTGTGCAAGGAGGCCTGCATGTCAGGCTGGGAGGACATTTGGGATAAATTAGCAGCCTGTGTCTGCCGCTGCAGGAGCCAAAGGCATCTTCCCATCACTGCTGTGGACAAGTTTTAGGAGGAGGGGCCGGTTGTTATCCTCAAGGTAACGACCAATACCAACTGTTCTTTAAAGTTGGTGTTGGTCTTTAAGCTGGTACAGTTGTTATGCATAAATGAGTGAGTTATAAATATTCATTTTGTACATGAAATGGGACAAATTATAAGTGTCTGGGAAGTACAACCTACTGTCAGATGCAAACATCAGATGTAAACATCAGCGTCCTCGTGTAAACGGGGCCTCAGCCTGAGGATTTAACTCCTGCTTTCTCTAAGGCCCGGTTTACACGAGGACGCTTGCGGGTAAAAACGACAAGATGGAAGTAAAAAAGGAAGTGCCTTTCGTTTAGACTGTGGCCCCGTTTACACGAAGGAAAACGCAGATATTTACACGCGGTTTTGCCTCTCATTTACACGAAAACACAGTTTTTATCACAGAAAACGATCATTTCTAAAAAACTCCGGCCAAAGTTGGAGATTTCTGAAAACGCCGGTTATGTGCTGTCGTGTCAACGGGGAGAAACAGGGTTTTAGGTTCTGAAGCGTCACATTATGCGCCAGGAAATGCTTAACGTCATATGAGCGCCCTATGTTTACAGTTTGTTTGTTACCCTACATGCCCACTGCACCGTCAGTCAACGGACGTGGGAAGGCGTGGCTGACGGATGGGGGATTAGTCTTTGCAGAGGCATACATCAGCCAATCAAATCGCTTCGCCGGGTTCTTCCCGCTTCTTCCTGCTTGTTGCGATGCAAGATGACCCGCTTTCCAGTATCGTCAGAGCCCGAGTCGCGTCACAGTGCTTAAATTTGCATACGCGATCTGATTGGATGACGGATCCGTCGCTGCCGAAAAAGTTGAACATTCTTCAACTTTTTGACGGAGCCGAAGGCTCCAACGGAACGGACGGATCCACAATGCATTGCGCGTCCGTCCCCATTCAAAGTCAATGGGGATCAGTCAACGGACGGAGGTAGTGGGCACGAGGCGTTACAGGAAGAAGCTTGTTTTATTCATTGTTGTTGATCCTGAGGATTCTGATTGGCTTGCATGGCTTTATCCTTCTCCCTACACTGCCACCCATAGGTTTGGCATAGTTATAATGGCGCTCGACGGCGTATTTATGCGGGTTGATGTAAACGACAACTTTTTTGAAAACGATGTTGTGTGCACAATGTTATTTTTGGAAACGGAGGGGGGGAAATATTTGTTTCTATAAATACCCTGCTATGTATAAACGTGACAGCGTTTTTGGGGCTTAAAAACGCAAAATTCTGAAACCACCCTCGAGAGTGGTTTTGAATACGCTCCACCGTAGCGTTTCCGTCTACACTGCCAAGACTCAACACTCTGCTCACGTCACGCAGTGTTGTTTTTGGCAGGCATTTTAGATTTAGTTTTAGTCTTAGTCTTTTTGACGAAATGCTTCTTAGTTTTAGTCCCATTTTAGTCATTTCTATCTTTGAAAGTTTTAGTCTAGTTTTAGTCTGACGAAAACTCAAAAGGTTTTAGTCTAGTTTTAGTCCGACGAAAACTCGTCGGACTGTCGCACTCGTCGCACACGGCACACTCGTGTGTGCCGTGTGCGTGCAGGCGCAGCTGCGCGCGAGCGAGGCTTTTAGTGTGTGATGGGGGCGTGACTGTTAGGACAAGCAGCTGGCTCCATTTCTCCATTTCTTTTCCGCATATTATAGTTGGCGGGAAAAAAGCATGTTTTGAAACTTTTGTTCGTCCACTCACTAACAATTTAGTCTCGTCTAGTTCTCGTCTGACGAAAATGTCTACATTTTTCGTCACATTTTAGTCTTTATATGGCTTTGGTGACGTTCGTCTTAGTCTCATTTTCGTCATGGAAAAAAGGGGTCTGACGACGTCATTTTCGTTTTCGTCTTGCCTGACGAAAACAACACTGACGTCACGTTTACGTCACATACATGCGCCAGTACAGGGAAATAAACAAACATGTTGGATTATTTCCATGCGTCGGAGCGTCAAGCTGCTCTGGCAGCTCTAATAAACTTACAGGAGTCTTTCCACGAAATGTACAGGATATGTACAGATAGTATTACTGAACAGAGAAGGATCTGTAACTATGTTTTGGTTTTTGCGGCGAAGATAAGAGAAGAAGGAAGATTCTACGCATGCGCTCAGACATGGCGGTGTTGTCTAATAGTGTATCACAGCACCACCTAGCATGCATACCCAATCGAATTACACACACTTTTGCGTCACCGTATGCACGCAGATTTCCTCCCGAAAACGCACGTCTAAACGCGGAATAAAAAGTGAAGACGCGACGCCACTTTTGCGTCTTCTGTTCAGACCGTCATCATGTAAACGTAGCCTAAATGAGGGTCTTATTTTAGTAATAGATTGCGATGTTAACGATCAAATAAGCCAAGGTTTTATTTTCACTACCACTTTAACTGGGTTAGGGTTCGCTTTGTTAACTTTGTCATCCAGTAGTACGGTGCTCCACCTACCTGTGGATGTGAGCAGTGAGTTCCTGAACCTCCGCCAGCAGCAGGATCTGTGCAGGGTCTTGGCACAGCTCGGTGCCGGGTCTCTTAGCGCGAGCAGAGAGCCGGGCCTGGGCCACGCTCAGCGGGAGCTCCTTCTCAGCCATCGCCACTCCCAGGGCCTCCCGGTTCCTCTTCTGGCTGCTCACCTCACTCTGGACCTGGGTCAGGTGCCGGGGGATGGGGGCAGAATTAGAGCTGCACACTCTCCTAGACCGTTTGAACACTTAACACTTACACTTTACCATACCCCATTAATTATTATCACTATTTGTTATTGTTATCCTCCTTGTAATCCTATGATTAAACTATTTTTTGCTGTTATTAACCCATTTTAAGTCATTTACTACAGATCTTTATTTTTACTTCTCATTTACTTTATCTTGTTTTGTTGCTGCTATGTGGCTGTTGAGGAAACACGCCTAAGAAATTGTACTCTTGTCCAATAAGATGTTTTTGTGATTCAAGTGTTGATATAACCAAGAGCTGAGGCTGCTGTAGGTACAATTTGAGAGTTGTAAAGCGTAGGCATGGGATTGGCGGACGAGATGTGAAGAACAAATAGAGAGGTGCAGTCCTGCCCCTTCCGGTAGACCCCCTTGGGACCTATGAGATCGTAAAATATGAATGGGTTTCAATGCAGAGAAAGTAATTATTTTCTGGTCCCAGTCTTTATATGCCCCGTTTTACACATATGTTATTTGTGGATTTAAATGATATTTTTTCATGTGAAGAGTATAACAGTTTATTATGCAATTGTTCAGTTAAAGGCTGTAGAGAAACCACAATGAGAAAGACTACATGTCGCGTATGTGACGTCACGTCATCACCCTTTCTCACAGCAATTCACAGTGCCGATCAGAGCCCCCAGGTGCGAGTTTATTTTTTGCAGGGTGGTAGCGGGAAGCTTGTAAATATTCATGAGGGAACTCATCCCTCATTGGCTGGGACTTGGCTCGCTGGTACTTTGTCAGAGGGCTTGTGAAAACAGAGGGCTTGTGAAAATCACGAACGCAAATAAATGAAACGTTGTTATAAATCAACACAAATCATTGTATCAATAGTGTGACACATAATACAGTAGTTGTTTTTAGACGAGTTAGCATTACGCGCTAACGTTTGTTTTGGCACTTACAGAAAGGTAGCTATAGAGTTGCCGTGTAGTAGGTGGATTGATAGGTGAAAATCAATATTAAAATTCATGTAGCCCTACGAGAAAATATTCTATGGATAGAACAACAGATTTTATGGCACTTCTTTCTATAATGTAATTGGTTGTGGGGTGTGGCAGAACCACTATGAACAAATATCAGAAATCATACGGTTTATTCTTATCCATCTACACCTAACCTCCAGCAGCTCCATCTCCTCAAAGTTGACATGGGTCTGGCAAATGTTGCAAGCTTTAATAAATCCTGCCATTATGCTCACCACTTCTAGAAACAGAACAGAATGGAATCTTGATGAAATATCAAGACATGGATAAACAATTAGAAAAAAAAAACTTGGAAACAATCACCAGCTGCCGAAAGCACTGCGATGCGCTATACATAACGTTATAAAATATAATAAATACAAAAAGGATTTACTACAGTAGCCCCTGTGACACATAACAGTTTCACAGGGGCTTTTAGACGAGTGAGCTAACGTTTGTACTTACAGAAAGGTAGCTATAGAGTTGCCGTGTAGTAGGTGGGTATCATGTGTCACATTATTCGTGTTGATTTATAGCAACGTTTAATTCATTTGCGTTCGTGATTTTCACACAAGCCCTCTGACAAAGTCCCAGCGAGCCAAGTCCCAGCCAACAAGTCCCGCCAAGTCCCAGCCAATCAGGGATGAGTTCCCTCATGAATATTCACGAGCTTCCCGCTACCACCCTGCAAAAAAAAAAACACTGTTCGCCCCCCGCGAACAGTGCATACTTACGCAATCCATCAGTGCTCAGCGGCCAAGCCTGGTATTGCAGCTGTTTAAGCGGGCTGTGGACGGGTCCCTCGATTCATGGGGCCCAGAAGTAGATATCTCCGTTCACTCCAATACAAGTGGGGAACAAGAATGTGTCTCCGCAAAAAAATTCTGGATATCAATCAAAGGCTCATAATTATCTTTATGCCATGTACTAAAAAAATGTTAGTTTTCTCTTTTCAAAACGCTACCTCAATCGTTTTATAAGCCGTTTTATGTTATTATTTTTTGCTGGAGAAGGAGGGGTGGGCAGCTGAAAGGAGTCGTAGTGAAATGTTGTTTCGGCCTGGCATTTGAGAGGGCCTAGTGCACGGCTCCGTTAACTTCTCATTTCCGAGGTTTTTCCTTTTACTAAACATGAATGACGTAGATGGTTTTTAGGCACTGTGGTGACTTTTTATCACTGAAACTGTTTTAGTGATAAATGGATTTTTAGACTGGTTCAGCTGCTGCTCAATGACTCTCAAGTTCCTCTGCATGCGATCATTGCTATTCACCATTTATTGATCCATTTATACAAAGAACGGGTGCATTACGGTATAATTTTTATAATATTGTTAATTGCCTGATAAACATTTCAGTTGCGTTAGTATTTAATTTTTAATTTGCTTGTTTAGCTGTGTATGGCAGTTAACAATGTTGGTGTATTATAATTAATTATGTGGGTAGGCTACTCCAACCTCATGATTGTCTGTGTCATTGTCATTTATGTACTGGTTCCTAGCCTGGGGCTTTTAGCCCCAGGCTAAACTAAGTACTTCCGCTCAATTTGAATTTCCCTTCAGTCTGGGTCTGCGGTATGTTAGTTGGTTTTCTCCGTCAACATTTTCTGTGTCCAATCAGCGAACAGAGGGAGTGGCTGAGATCAATGACGTTAAAGTCAGCTCTCGTTGACAGACATTTTCACGCACGGTGTTTAGTTTGCTTACAACCTGCGCGCAACGTGATTCCCGGCCAAACGTTAGCGATTGGTTATGGCAGATCCAGAGTGGCATTGGGCAGATCCAATAGTTTTAAACTTCAACAGACACCCGCCTTCAAGTGAGCTGACGTTTGTCAATTGAGTAGGTCCAGACTGTGTATAAATGAAATGACTGAGTCTACCCCTAACGGGGGAAGATCCCGAGGGTTGGGAGAGAACCACCACCAACAGTGTGTGTTCTCCCTGCATGCGAACAGATCCACCGGAGCCGTCCCGAACCTCCCGTCCCGAATGCGTTGGCACACACACCTTGGCTGCGGAGGCGAGTCTGGTAGGACCAGGCTAGTATGTTCCTGTGTGTGTATTGCCTTTTTTTAACCTGTGTGGCACTAAGACAAATTCCAATCAACTGTGTTGACATGGCAATAACGTTGTCTATCTATCTATATATTAAACATGGTAGTGCACCACATAGGACACATGGTAGTGCACTAGGACACATGGTGGAGCACCATATAGAACACATGGTAGTGCACTGGGACACATGGTGGTGCACCATATAGGACACATGGTATTGCACTGGGACACATGGTGGTGCACCATATAGGACACATGGTATTGCACTGGGACACATGGTAGTGCACTATATAGGGTACATGGTAGTGCACTGAGACACATGGTCGTGCACTATACAAGGCACATGGTAGTGCACTAGGAAACATGGTAGTGCACTATATAGGACACATGGTAGTGCACTACACATTTGGGCTGATCCAAACAGAGTCCATTTCACCTAATTGGAGAGACAGCATAGAAGTTTTATTTCAAGGAATTAATTTCAAGAAAGGAAAAACAATGTTTAAAGTTGCTTTGGGCAAAATTGAAGAGCTACAATTCGATTGTAAGTTGTTGAGTCCAAATGATTCCAAATCTGTGAGAGAATATCTGTTCTGGATGACCGTGAGTGATCAGGTCCTCTCCTCCTATTGGTTCCTCACATCTCGTTTGCCAATCCCATGCCTACACACTGCATTATCATAGTTCCACGACATGTGTGTGAATGTATTGTTTCTCAATGGGGAAGAGACATAAGAAGGGAGGGAGCAGAGAAGGTAACCTTCAAAATCTTGCTTTCTTTCTCTGCTCATTCCTGCTCTCTCTTTTTGCAACTCTCAAATCATCACAGGACCATGCCTGTGTCGTCTGGTGTAATAGACCCTTGACACAGGCACTGCCCTGATCCTCATACCCTGGCCAGATGCTCCTCCATCTGAGCCTTGGCCGTCTTGGTCTCCTGGATCTTGCGCTGGAAAGCCAAGGCGGTGGCCCGCAGCCGGCTGCGCATGTCGCAGGCAGTCTGATCCAGGAGGGAGGACACCAGGGCTCGCAGCGACGCAGAGTTAGCCTTCTCCTGCTCCGCACGGCTAATGTTGACGACCGAGAGCCCCTCCCACTCATCCGGACTCACCGCCATGCTGGATTGACAGACGGATAAGACAGACAGATGGACAGAGAAAGGTACAGAGAGAGAGACAGACAGAGACAGGGAGCCAGAGAGACAGAGACAGGGAGCCAGACAGAGAGAGACAAACAAAGTGAAAGCGACAGAGACAGAGAGACAGAGCCAGATAGAGAGACAGAGACAGACAGACAGAGAGACAGAGGAAGAAAGAGACAGAGAGAGAGGGACAGAGACAGAGAGATTAGTAAGTGGAGCAACTCTAGATCAAAACTGTTTTACATGGAGATGTGTTAGTACACTTTATGCATTTGCTTGTCGTCCTAATGAGCCGTGAGATTATCCTAATGCCTCTATGAATATAAGTGCAGGCCGAGATAAAGACCCTGAGAAAACAGGGAGGGTGCAAAGTAAACAGACTTTAAAGTATAAGATTGTCCATCGGCCTTGTATTGTCTTTTAACCAACAAACAAATCAGCCATTGCAGCAGTAAGAGCGCGAAATAGAACCCACATGACAGTTTGAGGTACTGATGTATCCTATACCACTCCCCCTTCCTGCAGTACCCCACAGACCTATCAATAACCAATAGTTGAGTAGCCCGCCAACTTGTGCCCTCTTGATATCTTCTCTGAACTTGAACCCACAAAGTACAGAGCATATTTCACCTGGGTGGATGGGTGAGCGGGAGGACTGTGGGCCTTTTGTCGGGGTTGAAGGAGTTGTTGGTCATCAATATGCACAAGTCATCGATGCTCTGGGCCTGAAACTTGTCCTTCAGATCCTTCTCCAGGTGGTACTTGGCCGAGCGGTTCAGTCTGTCTCAAAAACACACACAAACAGACACACGCACACAGACACACAATTTTTCAGACTATTTGCCAAAGTTATTTAATAAACATGAAGCTACTGGTAACCTACTGACCGATGCTGATAGCTCACCCAAGTGACCGCATGAAGTAAAGCGCCACAATCTATTGATAAATATTTTGTCTCAAGTGACATCACCAACATTTGAGCTCAGCAGAAACAGGAGACTGCAGCTCCCCAGAGGGAGGGATTTTTCTAAGGTTTGAATTCAGTTCCTCTCAAGAGTTCCTCTCTTGATGAGACCTCGTACCGTATCTGTTCAACAATCTGCTCCAGCATGCGCTGCAACAAGGCAGCCACCCCCTGGAACACCTCCATCTCCTGCAGCAGCTCTCTCTCCACCTCGTCAGGCCCCTGCTCCACGGCGGCACGCCTGCTTCTGGGGGTCACATTCTAAATGTAACCCTGGGGACTTTTTTAAGAACAATAGCTTTTTTTTGTTGTTGTTGCTTTTTCCCTTCTGGCTGGTAATTAAGACACAATTCTAACTGTCCATTTTGGAGCCTGCATTCCTCCCTCTCATGTAGTCACCTCTCCTCCAGGCAGAGCAGGGTTGCCCTCAGAGGGTCCGAGCACGCCTCCAGGGCTCTCTCCACCCGCGTTCTGAAGGCCACCAGAGCTTCAGTCTCCTCAAGGACTTCCTCTAGCCTCCGCTCCAGCTCTTCCCGTAGGTACTGGATATCTCGTAAACGCTGCTCTGAATCGTGTTAATAAATAAATATTTACATTTGACAAGCACAAAGTATCCATAAACACATATTGTAACCATGGACATATTATAGAACAGACACCGGATTCCAAAATGGCGCCCATTCATTCCTATGTAAACTGCTCAATGGCGCAGGGCAACATGAAGCCGCATCACGGGAGCCTAGCCACACCCTAGTTCATGACGTACCGGATGCAGAAATATTCTTGTTATTTAGCACCCCCCCTTCAACAAACCAGCGCAAGGCCGGTACCGTCCCCCCCCCCTCCCCTGTCAACAACTGAGCGCAAGGCCGTTACGGTCTTCCCCCCCCCCACCCCCCAACAACTTCAAGAGACCCCCACAAAGATGGAATCATAACTCAAACCCTGCATGGAAGTAGTTAACTTCATAAATATGAAAGATTGCTCCATCTAACAAATATCACCAACAACATAATGAACAACGTAAATCTATGTAAGCCTACAGAAACACAGTTCAATGTTATTGCTTAAGAAACACATTCCTTCCAATTATTTACTAAAAATGCAATCAATAATTTATATACAAATAAATGGTAACGTATCGATCAGCAATGAGGTTGGAGTAGCCTACCCACATAAATAATAGTAATACACCAACATTGTTAACTGCCATACACAGCTAAACAAGCAAATAAAAAATGTAATACTAACGCAACTGAAATGTTTATTAACAATATTATAAAAATGATACCGTAATGCACCCGTTCTTTGTCTTTGGATCTTTTGAATAAATGGATCAATAAATGGTGAATCGCAATGATCGCAAGCAGAGGAACGTGAGAGTCATTGATCAATCCATTTATCACTAAAACACTTTTAGTGATAAAAAGTCACCACAGTGCCTTAAAACCATCAACGTCATTCATGTTAAGCAAAAGGAATTAAGTAATTCGTGTTTACATAACCTCTGGTTCACCTGCTTCTAAGAAGCGGCGTCCCTTTGAGCTTCGTGGGCAGACTGGAGACTCATTACACAAGCCCGTAGATACGGACACTTGTACCAGTCTCCTAGTTCCCCACATTATCCCCTCTACCTCCCTTCTACAGTCTGTGGAAGGTGAGAAGACGGGTCTGCGCGCTGTGGTTACAGCCAGTGGACAACGCGTGGGCATGAGTGCAGCGGCTAGACGGCTCGCTGCCTGTTCAGCGGACACGAGCGCGGCGTCTAGACAGCTCGCTGTTTGTACAGCGACTAGCTCTGTAACGTCTACCACGCTCGCTGAGCCTCCTCTCTTTCATGGGATGCCACCCTTGGTTCACACAGTTTGGAGGCGGTAGGGGCCGAGGAATACGGGTTATTCCTGGACAGCGTTCCTCAGCTGTCAGCTCGCCCTCTCTCCGACCGTTATGCGTGTTGGCAAGAGCGGTGCGTTCTACCATCGTGGTTGGACAACACGTTGAGATGGGGCCATCCCATACAGTTCAAGCGCCGTCCCCCACCCTTGATGGGTTTGGTGGAGACCAGGCTACGGGACCCAGCAGCAAGCACGGCTTTGGCAGCAGAGGTGGCCCGTCTCTTGGAGAAGGGGGCCATCACTGCCGTTCCCCCCCACGAGTCACACCTAGGGTTTTACTCCCGCTACTTCCTGGTTTCCAAGAAGTCAGGGGAGAAGAGACCTATTCTGGATCTTCGCGTGTTCAACAGATTCGTTGCCGTGAGGAAATTCAGAATGCTCACTATCAGAGCGCTGCTCCGATGTGTGAGAGAGGGCGACTGGTTCACATCCCTGGATCCCTGTTTGGCAGGCGCACAGGAAGTTCCTCCGTTTTGCCTTTATGGGAGGGGCGTACGAGTACCAGTGCCTGCCATTCGGCTACTCCCTGGCCCCGCGCACCTTCTCAAAGTGTGTGGAGACGGCGTTGGGACCGCTCAGGCGTCAGGGAAAGACGGTTCTCTTCTACCTCGACAACCTACTTATTCTGAGCAACTCAGAGGAAGCTGCGAGAAGGGACACCATGACGGTGATAAACCATCTCTCTTTCCTGGGTTTTGCCATCAACTAGGAAAAGAGCTCCCCGCTCTCCGGCCGGCAGATAGTCTACTTGGGGCTTCGCCTAGACTCTGCCACTATGACAGCGATGCTCTCGCCTCCTCGGCAAGACGCCATCCTGTTGGCACTCTCCCGGTTTCGCGTTCACAGAAACGTGACCGCACTGTCACCATGCACCAGTTAGGGCTGATGGCAGCCGCCCATCCCGTGGTTCCCCTGGGTCTGCTCTTTATGCGCAGACTCCAGCTGTGGTTTGCTCGCCAACGGTTGGACCCCATGCGACACAAGCCCAGGGTGCTCCTCGTACCCCGTTCGGTGTCACCAGACCAGGAATATTGGGGAAACCCCCCCGCCCTTCTCAGGGGTGTCCCCCTAGGCAGAGTGACGTCCTACATAGTGGTCTTCACGGACGCCTCGTTGACGGGTTGGGGAGGAACGTGCCTCTCTCACTCGGTGGGAGGCGAGTGGCGCACGCCCCCTACAGCTCACATAAATGTGCTGGAACTCGCCGCTGTGAGGAAAGTGCTGTTGCATTTCTTTCACCCTGTACGTGGCCGCCACGTTCTGATCAGGACAGACAGCGTGTCGGCGGCAGCGTACATAAACAGACAGGGGGGAGTGCGCTCCTCTGCTCTCCACCAAAAGGCGGTTGAGCTCTGGCTTTGGGCTCATCAGTATCTCCTCAGTCTGAGAGCCCTGCATATCGCGGGCGCCCAGAACTTCGGGGCGGACCTCATGTCTCGCGGCGCTCTCCCGCCGTTTTTCAAATGAAAAACGGACTAGAGGGGTTCCTATTGGCTCGCCAATTGACGAGTTGGTTTTGTCTGCCAATATATCACTCCCGCCGTTTTTTCAAATAAGAAACTGACGAGAGAAGCCCCTTATTGGAGAGTCGAACTCCAGAGCTCCGCCCCCGGTGGTAGCGGACCTAATGGAAACCGTATTACTCAGGTTTTTCTCTTCACTTTTCATGGATTCCATGAAGCACGGATTGGAGCCGGAGTCTTTACAGACTCACTTTTTTCTCTTGATCATCGCCTTGCTTGATCTAGGAGGAATTCGTTTTTTATTAAGCTGTTGTGTTTTGCACATCCTCTGCTTTTTGGAGTCTTATGTGCCCTGGTTACTTAAGTTTTTTGACTGGGGTCCAGCAGGAGTACATCGATTGGGCTCCGCTCGCAGCTTCGCCTTAGCCCATAAGGCGTAGCCTACATGAAATAGAACGATAGTTATGATATTATAACTCTAGTTCTATGATTGTAGGCGTAGCCGTCTAGTTTCCCACCTGCTGTACCCTCCAAATGCTGAAAGAATAACGTGGAGGATGAGCGGCGGTATGCGCCGCTTTATATACATGTGGGCGGTACCCACAGTGATTGGTGCATAGCTGAAATTTTCAGTGCGCGCGAGCCGGGACAAGCCCATAAGGCGAAGCCTAGACGGCTACGCCTACAATCATAGAACTAGAGTTATAATATCATAACTATCGTTTCCTTTAGCCAGCAGCTGAACTTACAACAGACCTGACCTCAGGGAACTGTGACCCACAATTATTAGTCACGAGTCAAAAACACAGGGCTCTCAAGTCTCACGCATTCGGCGTGAGACACACGCAATTCAACCCATGCACACGCTCTCACGCCACACGCAGAGAAATTACCAGGATAGCGCCTACCAATTTGGGCCGCTATTTAACAGTGGAACAGGTAGGAATCAATTGGGTTTCCCGTACATAGGGTAACCAGACGTCCTCTTTTGCCCGGACTTGCCCTATTTTGGAGACACTCTAAAAAAATCGGATTTTATTAAAGCCTCATACATGTTCACATTGAATTTGCGCTGCGTTTCCCTTGGTCGTTCATAAACTAGTTAGGCTACGCCCTCCCCTACTCAGTTCTGTTCGCTTTGCATTGGTGGAAGTGAGAAAGGGGGAGTGGTTAAGAAGAAATTTTCAAGATTTGTGCAGAGCAGCTGGCAGGAGTGTTCACGCATCTTTTCGGCCTCTCCCTGAGGTTGAAAAAGGTGCCAACACTCTGGAAGACATCCTGCGTAGTCCCTGTCCCGAAGAAGGGACGACCCAGCGCTCCAAAAGACTTCAGACCTGTGGCTCTAACGTCACACGTCATGAAAATCTTCGAGAGGATGGTCCTGGAGCACCTCAGGCCCTTGGTGCGTGACTGCCTGGACCCACTGCAGTTTGCGTACCAGACCGACATCGGCGTGGAGGACGCCATCATCTGCCTGCTTCACAGAGCTTACACACACTTGGAGAGGCCGCAGAGCATGGTTAGGATCATGTTCTTCGACTTCTCCAGTGCTTTCGACACCGTCCAGCCAGTCCGGCTGGTGGAGAAGCTCCAAGTGATGAAGGTGGATCCTGACATGGTGGCATGGATTTCAAACTACCTCACGGACAGGCCGCAGTATGTCAGGCTGCGACACTGCTTGTCAGACGTGGTGACCAGCAACACCGGCACACCCCAGGGAACTGTACTTTCACCGTTTTTGTTCTCCCTCTACACCACGGATTTCTGCTACAACTCCCGAGCATGCCATCTGCAGAAGTTCTCTGATGACTCCTCCATTGTTGGATGCATCACAGACAATAGGGAGGAAGAGTATAGGGAACTAGTTGAGAACTTTGTGGGATGGTGTGACGGGAACCACCTTCAGCTCAACACCGGGAAAACCAAGGAGCTGGTGGTGGACTTCCGGCGCAGAAAGAGCACCCCAATACCTGTTTCCATAAACGGGGAGGAGGTGGAGATGGTGGACACCAACAAGTTCCTTGGGGTGCACCTGAACAATAAATTAGACTGGTCAGACAACACTGAGGCCCTCTACAGGAAGGGACAGAGTAGGCTGTTCTTCCTGAGGAGGCTCAGGTCTTTCAAGGTGTGCACTAGGCTACTACAGATGTTCTACCAGTCTGTGGTAGCCAGTGCCACCTTCTTTGCTGTAGTGTGCTGGGGAGGAGGCATCGGGAGCGGTGGTGCCAGCAAGATGAATAAGCTGGTGAGGAAGGCGAGCTCTGTGGTGGGGATGAAGCTGGACTGTGTGGAGGCTGTGACAGAGAGGAGGATGAGGGGGAAGCTGCAGGCGATCATGGACAATCCCTCTCACCCTCACTACGCTGAGCTGAGGCAACTCAGGAGCACATTCAGCCACAGACTCTCTCAGCCACGTGCTTCAAAGCGCTTGGGGGGCTCTTTCATCCCATCAGCTATCAGACTTTATAACACCTCAACCCCCCGCTCCCAACGTCCCCAAAGTCCCAACAGCTCCTTTATCCAGACCTGTTTAAGGACTAAACCGCACACCTAAGAACTGCACCTATTGTTAACCTTGTTATTTGTTATTTATTTACTAAATTTTTCGATTACTTCAGGGTCCCTGCACATTTGGCACATTTATATTTATATTTATACTTATATTTATATTATACCTCATATTTCATCGTACTTATTTATTTACTTAACACACAGGTCACCTACAAACGGAGAGTTACATGTATATAGTAGGTTTGTTTTATCTTAACTTTATCTTATTAAAATAGTTTTGTACTATAATTTTATTTTCAATTAGTAAATGTATTGTATATATACTGTTTTTTCGCTCTTCTCTTTTCCCACTGTACTGCTGGTCACCTGTGAATTTCTCCCAAGGGGGATTAATAAAGGACTATCTTATTTTATCTTAAGAGCCTTCAGATTGGACGGCTTGACTTACTTAATTACCGTCATGTTTTGTAAAAAAAATGTTTACCATTATTGTTTTATAGGGACAAACATTTACAAATTTCTCCTACAGGGGATTGATAAAGTTCTATCTATTGAAAAGAAAGAAACACTTGGTCATACTTTACACACTTTACCACAGCATTGGCCTACTGAATGCAACAGATATATTTTAAGCATTAAATGAATGCCACATTAATATATACTTATGTTTTTGCAGGTTTGCAACGTTTAAAAGTTCAGGGGAAAGTATATGCCTCTTCTGGTGTTGCTTAAAACAATAGCCTTTTGAGGGAGTGTTGTTTCTGAATATTAGTGTTAAGGGCCAATAATGCTTACTATCATACATTAGTCACCATGTCCAGGGGCGGACTGGCCGTCGGGCATACCGGGCGTTTGCCCGGTGGGCCGAGGTGCAATATGGGGCGATAGTCCCGATTATTATTATTTTTTTTTTCATATAATGGTCTGACCGGCTGGCCCACGAAAGTAGTTCATCAGCGGCCCTATTGACACTGGGCTGGCCCAATCACATCCCCTGGGCTGACCCAACACCAACCCCTTTCGATTTGGACCTGCCTACATAATGCATTAGGACGGTAAACAAACTCAGCGTGGCCCATGGCCTTGACATTCTTGACACGCGCACACTAGTCTGCGGCCCATTGGCTGTCTTCTGTACTGACTAGGGGGTCTTCCAATCATATCACAAAACACCTTCTACCTTTAGCTTGGTCGGTGCACAGAAACGCACGTTTCGTGAGAATCCTCCAGTCCAAAATGGAGAGAAAGAGAAAAGGGGGTGCAGAGAAACTGCGAGACAAGAAGAGGCTTGCTCTTCAAGCCAATGCTGCCAAATGTGGCAAAATATCAGAAATGTTTGCCACGGCAGGGCCATCCTCAGCTCCCGTGGATGACAGTGATGCTGGTGGCGATACGATACAACGACCTACGGTAAGCTTACTGATCATGAATTAAAACGTCTCTAAAATATGTTTGACTTAGGACCTATGTTCTATGGCCAAGTTCGTTTGCATTGTAAATACAAGACAAGTCTGTAGCTGTTGCTAGCCCTCAGCCTACTCTACTCTGAAACAGCCAGCCGTTAGCCTACACTCTAATGTTGTGTGTTTGAGTGGTGGGCTAGCCCGTTAGCCTATTGGTGCGCGGTCCAGATACCGAATTATGATAGCCCTATACTCCGTCCAGGGGTATTTTTCGGTAAATCACATTCAATAGTTTAATATTATAAATGAGATTCACACTGTCATAATTTAGCCTTGCACATATCCAGTCTATGGTAGGCTGTGAAGTGCTAATGTTAATGCATTGCGCCCTAACGTCATGCCATGCATTATTCAGAATGTACAGTCCCGTGCGTGAAGTTGACAAGCATTTGCAGTTAAGCATAGCCTCCGTGTACTTTTGAAGTTAAATTGAAAAAATTGTCTAATGGTGGTCGCTGGGACAAAACCAGTTGAAAACCCCTGTGCTAGAGAATAGCTTCTAACGCCAAATGCCAACCCTATGTTTGTGGGATGAGTAGTAGGCTCCCTTTTGACTGGGTAAGTTCACAATTTAGTGGGTACTACTCTTGATACAGTAGAGTAACATCTGATCCATCATTTATTCTCTTCTCTATTCTTTGTCTTTGTCTTCTATTTTTCGTCTTTGTCTTCTATTAAACGCAGGTACACACCCAGTCGGATGAACTCTACCCATTACTGTGATGGACGTGGAGTATACTTTTTTTGTTAATAAATAACACCTTTTGGAAGTGTATAATGCGTCCACTCTCACTGATTGATTTTAACTCATTGCATGGCTTAAGGTATGTGGAAAATAGTTGCACAGTTGGAGTCAGGCTTTTAGCTAGGATTTTTTGTACAGCACTTGATAGTTTTTAGGTAATATTACAATTACACTGATTTATTTATATGTTTAGTAATTTAATACATAATAACAGTGAGTGTAACTGAAACTATCAACAAGGTACAAAATTCAAGTAACAACTTTAACAAAAAGAAACAACTTTCTACACAACTTTAAAGTGTATGATGTATATTGTATTGTATTGAATTTAGATTAACTAAGACCACCACCTTAACACACAAACTCTTGTTGAACTCATAAAGTAGTAGGTTCAGTGACGTGCGGTGAGACAGCTGTCTTCTGTAGCTTATGCGAGCCCGTGAATCAATGTTTCGTTGGAATCATGATGTAACGTTGTTGTAGCGGGAATACAGCAATGCTATTTTCTAATTGGCAGGGCATATGTATGATTCTAGACTTCGCTAGGGCACTGAAGCGACTGAAACGGTGAACTTTGATCACATTCAGCCAAGTTAACAGGTAAAACGGGAGAAAAATAGGGCGTCTTTAGGCCGTCCTGCCTAAAAGTAGGGCGTCCCATTTCTTCTTATTTTTTAGTAGACTATAGGGCAGACGCCCTGCTAGCTAAAAGCCTGGTTGGTGTAGACATTCGAGAGACCAAAAAGACTGAAAAGGTGTGTTATCGAATTTAGTGGGCCGGTCTGGTTCAAAATGCCCGGGCCGATTTTTTGTCCCAGTCCGCCCCTGACCATGTCTGTGGACACATTTGTAAGCAAATGTAAGCAGTAATGCTTACATCCCGCTAAAATCTCACTCTGAACTCAGTTCAAAACTTGAGAGACCTGAAAACATAAGGCAAGGAAGCCTGGGTTTAGAAACACTTCCCTTTCTAATGTGTTCAATATATTATTGAAAGGCCTGCCGCCTCATTATTTACCTAGTCTCTGTTTAGCGCCTTGCTGCACCCGTCTGGATGTCTTGTCGGCCTCGGTCAGTAGCCTCCTGCTGTCCGCCGTGAGCTGCTCGGAGCCGCGCCGCAGAGCCTCCACGACCTCGGGGTCCGGTCCGCCGAGCCGCCGCCACCGCAAGGGCTCCTCCAGGCGAGACATCAGCCCGCTGCAGTGGTTAGAACAGCGTTTTACTGAATATGACTGCGTTAATAGGACAATAACATCCAGGCAGATGATTGAGAAGATCAGGAAAAATATGAAAATACAATTTTAACGAACCCCACATAAGAAGTGATACATTTCCAAAATTACATTAAACATCCATGTTCCGGTTTGTCCTTATACCTTATGGTTTACTGTTGGAGGTTTCTTCACTCAGACGCCGGGTGAATGTTTCTCTTGCACTGTGTCTGCGATTAGAGATCCCGGAGCGTCAACAAGTGGTTGCCAGGACGACCACACAAACACCCAGGGGTCTCATTTATAACCGTTGCGTACGCACAAAACGGGGCTGAAATTGGCGTACGTGACTTTCCACGCCAAGGTTGTGATCTATAAAAAACCAACTTGACGGGAAAATGTGCGCAGCCCTAAGCAAACTCTGACCCATGCGTACGCATGGTTTGGAGGAAAAGGAGAATTTGCGACACAGATGGTGTGGTGGTGAACTGAAGTCAGACCGAAGAATTGTAGAGTGAGAAGAACGATTATGTTTTATCATCGCCCTTCATAAATTTAATTTCAACCCGTATCATGCGTTAAATCTATGTAATCATAATAATTTAAGTCAACTGCGTTATTTCTCAGTTATAACTCCAGAAACATCTCCTTAGAATAGAAATAAAAATAAATGTTCTATATTTAATCCCGTCATATAGGCCTACTGTCCACTGACGGCGCGACTGCATGGAATAAAGCATCTGTCCAACATGTGTCAATAACATAATATTTTTATGTGACACTGTAAACACATAATCAAATGTCAATTAAATCCCAAGTGTGGAAAAACAAGCCACACTCCTCACCACAATCGTTGTCCGTTACTCTTGATGCTTTTCATGACAAGTCAGGCATTAAAAAGGGGTTATGTTCAAGAACATTTTACGTGGGTGATTACAAACTGATTATCCAAGGTGTTCTCGGTCAGTCTTATTACCGTAACCCTATAAATACAGAGGTGAGCGCCGTGGTAATGCTGCACCATATGGCACTTCTGGCGGACCATGCAAATGGCAGGATTCGGAGGGAGAAGGTCTTTAGGGACCATAACGATTTATTGGTAGGCCTACATAAAAATATGTACCTTTTATCCCGTGTCCGCCGAACAAAACTACTTTTGGGGCCTCCATCTCACCCACAAGTGTATCCACTTCAACCTCCGTGAAATTTCGCTTTTTTCACGGAGTCTGTTTTATATGCAGATCGAATTCATGAGGTCATTTGCATTGACCATTTATGGTTAAAAAGGGGCGTGTACAGGGCGGAACGTGAAGCTGATTCAGCTGCGCACACTTGTAGGCACTCTGTGATTTATAAAGAAAAGATTGCGTACGGTGTGCGTACGCAGGGTTTTATAAATCGGAATATTTTTTGGCGCACGCAAAACTTGGCTTTTGGGCGTACGTACACTTTTTGTAACGATCCCACGCAGTTTTATAAATGAGACCCCTGGTCTGATGTGCGGACATTTAAAGGTTGGGTATGGGATTTGCGAAACGCCAGCAGATTTTGAAAATACACAACTCAAATGGTCCTACAACGCTGACTCTGACTACTCCACCCATTCCAAGTACCTGGACGCGCAATCATGCACGAGCGCGAACAGAGATGCGCCAGAGCGAGCCAGGCTAGCGTAGGTTTTCGTTTAACAACATGGCACTACATTCAGCTGTAAGTTGCACCCAGTACAGCGGGAAGTAGGGGTGCTGGGGGTGCTGCAACACCCCCTGTCCGAGGCCCTGTCTTATCACAGAAAACGATCATTTCTAAAAACTCCGGCCAAAGTGGAGATTTCTGAAAACGCCGGTTATGTGTTGTTGTGTCAACGGGGAGAAACGGGATTTTAGGTTCTGAAGCGTCACATTATGCACCAGGAAATGCTTAACGTCATGTGAGCGCCCGCTGTACCGTATTGGTCCGAATATAAACACAAACCCCATTGTAAGACGACCTATATTTGGAAAAAAGATTTGAAGACCAGATCTTGTTTTTATGAATAAATAAATTGTATTAATTGAAATAATATACGAAAATAAAAAGGCATAGAATAAAACATTGCATTGCCACTAAACAGTAGTGCAAATATGCCGTAGGCCTACTGATGTGTACACCAAAGACTACTCCTGACACTCCTCTGCCCCGCTGTGTTCGCTCTGGCTGTGGTCGCTCCGAACTGTTTCGGCCCGTGGCAAAGCGAGTCATCCTCGCTGCTGTCCAAGGCATTTTGAGACGCAGCATTTATTTAAAGGTCCCATGACATGCTATTTTATGTATTCTTTAATGTAGGTATTAGTGGGCAACTAACACAGTATTCAAAGACGTTCCCTAAATTCAGCCGTGGTGCAGAGTTACAGCCACTCCGAGCCAGTCGCACATTGAGCTTCCCCCAAATGCGCTGTTTCGGTGGGCGTGTCAAGGAGGAGGGTGGGGGTGTGGCCCTGAGCAGCTTGCAGCCACCATGCGCTCTGTTTACAGTGGATGTATCGCAATGGCGAGGCGCACACAGCCTTTAGCCGTGTTCTGTAAATATTCTAGAACACACGGGAGTCCTGGAGCTCTATATCTAAATATTATCATATAGCCTACACAGATATCTATATCATATAAGATATATTATCACGGCCAAAAGCTGTGTGAGCCGATATTATGAATCTCAAACGACCGCGTTGGGTTCTCCGACGTTCCTGGTTCTTCAACGTCCACATCAATGTGAATACACACACTGTAACGCAAGTGTTTCTTGTCGGTTCTTTGACGTGTCTTGTATTTCCACAACGAGACTGTCGTGGGGGTTATCTGAGCCATGGTTGAGAAGGAATTGGGGGAAAGGAACTTTGGTTTGACTCGCTGAAGTACATGAACTGCGACATGCCGCCGGTTGCCGCGAGGCACCATCGCCCGGCAGCGGGCAGCCGGCAGCAGGCGGTTCAGTCGACTTCAGGTTGATGTGAAAGTGGAAGAACCAGAGACGTCGCAGAACCCGACAAAGTCGTTTGTGATTCATAATATCGTCTGGAGGCGCACACAATATGTTATATCTGATATAGATATCTATGTATTATATGATATTATTTAGATATAGAGCTCCAGGACTGTAACGGAAGTGTTAACGCACTTCCTTGTTATTTGGATAACCGTTCTGCCGTTGGTGTGATGGCGCATAACACGTCGGACTCTCGTATTATCTCAGCCAAGGTTGAGAATGAATTGGGGGGAAGGAACTTTGGCTTTGACTCCCTCAAGAACATGAACCACGACATGGAGGAGAAAGGGATTGTTGGCGGCGAATGTCTCCCGCTTGAGCCCCGCTGAGGGACCACCGCCGGAGGCGGAGGTGCATAAGCGCTGCCCGGCAAAGATCCCTTTCTCCTCCTTGTCGTGGTTCATGTTCTTGAGGGAGTCAAAGCCAAAGTTCCTTCCCCCCAATTCATTCTCAACCTTGGCTGAGATAACCCCCAATACGAGTCTCGTTGTAGAAATACCAGAGACGAGAGTCCGACGTGTTATGCGCCATCACACCAACAGCAGAACGGTTATCCAAATAACAAGGAAGTGTAGGCCTACAACACTTGCGTTACAGTCCTGGAGCTCTATATCTAAATAATATCATATAATACATAGATATCTATATCATATAACATATTGTGTGCGCCTCCAGACGATATTATGAATCACAAACGACTTTGTCGGGTTCTGCGACGTCTCTGGTTCTTCCACTTTCACATCAACCTGAAGTCGACTAGTCTCGCAAAGCCAGACCAAACTACAGCAAGTAGAATGGTCTGGAGCCACGCTACCTCGAGCCGTCTATCAGTGGGGAAACTGGGCGGGCCTGTTTTTATTTCTTTAAACCAATCACAATCGTCTAGGGCGGGGCTAAGCCCGGGAAGCAGCAGCGGTGTCCATGCAAAATAGAACATCTTTCTTCCTCAGCAAATGCTGCAAGCAAATCTTTTGCAGTTCTTTGCAATTTTCAACGGAAAGAGCCAAACATGCCAACTTTACAGCGCCTTCAAAGTCCTCTTCAAAACTCGCCACACTGCCTAGTTTCCGAGTTTGAGGGGGAGCAACCGGAAGGGGAGGAGTCGCGGCCAAATCCGACGCTAGGCAATAGAGTGGCGAAGTCACGCCCCTTCCGGTAGGGCTCATGGGACCTATGAGATCGAAAAATATGAATGGGTGTCAATGGAGAGAAAATAATTATTTTCTGGTCCCAGTCTTTATATGCCCTGGATTACACATATGTTGTTTGTGGATTTAAAGGATAATTTTTAATGCAAAGAAAAATAAAAATGTTCGTGAAGAAGTTTGATAATTTTAGGTTTTATGTGAGGCCGCTTTGTGAACTACAGCTCTTCGCTGCTCTCGACGCATATGATATACGTCACCACACCCGCCCTTGGAACTCGGCACAGAGATAGCGATCTCTCTGCCCCACTTCACCGCTTTTTCCAAGGGGAGGATAAAAGCATCGAAAGAGGTGAAAACCATTATAAATCGGGGCACGTGCAGAGTTTCAGTTATGCCGATGGGAAGATTGTCGGTCTTCTCCACGCCAGTCACAGGGAGCGTGACGTCATATACGAGCCGTGTAGTCTTTCTCGTTGTGTTTTCTCTGCAGCCTTTATCTGAACAATTGCACAATAAACGGTCGAACTCTTTGCATGAAAAATTATCCTTTAAATCCACAAATAACATATGTGTAATCCAGGGCATATAAAGACCGGGACCAGAAAATAATTATTTTCTCTCCATTGACACCCATTCATATTTTTCGATCTAATAGGTCCCATGAGCCCTACCGGAAGGGGCGTGACTTCGCCACTCTATAGACGCTGTCCACTTCCGTTCAGCCAGACTAGAAGTCGACTGAACCGCGCGCTGCCTGCTGCCGGGCGATGGTGCCTCGCGGCAACCGGCGGCATGTCGCAGTTCATGTACTTCAGCGAGTCAAACCAAAGTTCCTTTCCCCCAATTCCTTCTCAACCATGGCTCAGATAACCCCCACGACAGTCTCGTTGTGGAAATACAAGACACGTCAAAGAACCGACAAGAAACACTTGCGTTACAGTGTGTGTATTCACACACACACACACACACATGTGGCGCTCGCACGGTCGAGTCTCATTGGCGGGCCAACGTCTCTGGGCGGGCCAGGCAGAGTAAGGGGAGGAGCTGAGATTCCTGATGACGTCATGAGCACAGACATTCCAAATCAGCGCGCTTGAGCCTCCGTTTTTTCAAAGGCGAGCAGAACAGCTAGTGCTCGTTTTACACCAAACGCAAGTTTTAGCCACTGGGGGACCATAGGCAGGCTAGGGGAACTCATATTTATGTTAGAAAACCTCCCAAAGTGAGATTTTCATGTCATGGGACCTTTAATGCTCATATGACCTAGTGCTGAAAAAATGTTATATGAAAAAGTGTGAGGGTAGCGGTGGTGCGCTAAACTTGTTCTGTGAGCAGCTGGATGTGAACCATGGTGTGAAGGAAGTGAACACAACGATCGATTTTCAACTGTGCCCGCATGCACTGGTGTAATTGAGCTGCGCTGCTATAGCTATATCTTTTTTTATCAATGTAACGAGTTGCGAGTCTAGTGCAGGCTGAGTTTTTTTTTTTTCAGCACCCCCTGCTGAGAATACGTTCCCGCGGCTATGATTGCACGAGATGTTATAAACATTAAACGGTCACATAAATCATTACTATTTTTAGAAAATGTATGTTTGTTTCATATAATTGTATTGGAAGTCCTGGTTTTCACTAGGGTTTCCGCGGTGTGGACATTTTCACACCGAGTACCTAATACACTCGTCTCAACACCGGTATTACCGAGTATAAACGGTATAAACTTTGAAACTAGGTCAACCGCCACACAAGCATCGGTTTTTAGACCCTTCTCGTCCTTCAGTTGCCGCCAACGTTCGAAAGCAGCGCCTAGGATTATTCTTGATTTCAGTTTTTCTCTTTCAGCGTTTTTATTATCAATTACTCTCTGAAAAAGAGTTTTCCTTCTCTTTGCTGGTGGTGGTGGTGGTGGGGATGGTGGCGTCTTGTCTGCCATGGAAATTGTCTTCTACTGCTAGGTCCAAATGTGGATTAACTAGTTCCAGTAGCTACCGCAGGATAACAACAAACAGGAGCTTGCTCTGGGTCACGAGTACTGCACGAAGGGGTCGCGCGCGGGGCGCGGGGGAGTGCAGTACGACCGTTTGATTGACGTACTTACTGTCCAATGCAACTCGGTGGCAATGGAAATGATTGGCTGGAGTTTTTCGAGCCCTGCCCGTTCCACAGATGATTGACTTGTTTAATTTTCATGTCAGTACTTCTAACTCAGTGGCTGTAAGCGGGTTATGATAAGGATTTCAAGTAATTTTGCAAAAATGGCCAGAAAAGCGAATTCCATACCCAACCTTTAAATAAACATACTGCCAAGGATTCTACTGATAAGTATTTATTTGTTTTGCAAAAAAAAAATACAGCTTTGATTTCCTTACAGTGTACACAGTACATCCGTTAAATGTAAATGTAAAACAAATACATCTAAATTAAATGTATTATTATTATTATTATTATCCAACTCCTCTACGATAAACACGTTGACCAATCATAAGGTACATGTGAGGGGAACTGAAGAAAGCTAAAGTGACAATAGTAGTTTACTCAAACAAATCCAAAAGGATAAATGTCTGCATATATTTTAAATAAAATACAGATTTGCTCAAAGCAAACATGTGATGGTTATAAAATTATAAAACTTTTTTTAGGCACTTGCTGAACCCGATTTAATGATATATACTTCCCGCTTAATCATTTACAGTAGATAGTTGGTCTCCATCATAAAATTACTTCTCAGTTACAATCATAGAACAATGCAATATTCCTTTCATTTTATATTCTGGGAGCACAACCTTTTATTCCTAAGGGAGGAAAAACCATTGAGCCAAGGAGCAGAATGGCTGGGTACATATAACCCAGGCTGAGTACACAGTATGCAGACTGGGTACACATAACCCTGGCTGGTTACAGTAACCCGGGCTGGATACACAGAACCCATGATTTGTACACAGAGCCCAATCTGGTTACAGTAACCCGGGCTGGATACACAGAACCCAGGCTGGGTACACAGTAACCCAATCTGGATACACAGTAACCCAGGCTGGGTACACAGTAACCCAGGCTGGGTACACAGTAACCCAGGCTGGGTACACAGTAACCCAGGCATACCTAAACCTCCAGATTGTCTTGAATGCACTAGCTATCTTATAAATATAAACAGTGACAAAAATGTTGGGAGGCATTTCATGCAAGATCTTCAGTTAAGTCTGATGACATTTAATCTGATGATTGCACTGAAGTCACTTCAGTCAAAGGGATTTGAACACCAATGAGCTATGTACTATACCAGACCGCTAGCCTTGTGAAACGATCCTGGCTAGTTCATTTTGTTTCTCTCGAAAACTTCAAGACTGGGATGGTGTGTCCATCGAGATATTAAAATATCTGTCAATGCATGTAGAATAATCACTGTTTTATGAAACTCATTACAAACATTATGCCTCCTGAAGATCATAGACATTATGTTTGTGATAATAAAAGAAACTGAAACCTTTGCCAACCCAAGTAGGTCCAGCTCTGGCATCGAACAAAGAGAGTGAGCTCTATTCACTCAACCAAGAACATTATCTGTTAAGAACAACTCAACATGGATGACAAACAAGTTCAACCATAGCATAACAAGAGCATTGATCCCTTCCCATCTGTCAACACTTTACCTGGTGTGAGGTGAGGTTGCCTTCAAGTCAACCTCCTCTCTACTCATTAAAAACTGACCTCAATGTCAACCACCTTCTTGGAAATTTGAAAAGATTGACAGGGACGATCAACTGTGCCTGAATGAGATGTCCTTTGCTTACTTTCTTACAATGTGAATAAATATGAAATACTGACAGTTAAACATGGCCTGATCCCTCCCCTTCAGGATCCATCTCTGCAGCATGTTAATAAATGTACTGGTTTGGTAATGAAAGGAGTCAATAGCCACCTGGGACATTTGGACCTGAACTATAGCATAACCACTCGATAAAGAATAAAACATGTGACGGACCCTGTGTGTATCCTGATTAAAGGGATGCTTATACAAATCCTTAAAAAATTGATAAAACAATGTTTCAGTAAGGCTCTCTAGATGCACTTTGAACAGTGCAGGACATTCATAATGTCCTGCAATCTTACACTATAGATGCAACTACGGGAACATACACCAGACTCACAGAACCCTTCTCCTCCCATGCAGATCAACAAAGATTTAAGGTGTACATTTAAATCTAGTTCTGCGATGAGTTGACACCAGTCTGAGACCGCCCTCAAGAAGTATTTTTCAGACTGCAGCGTGGCGTGTGTGGCTCCCATCTTCCGTGGGCCCGTCGTGGTGCTAAGGCCTCGGCAGCCCGGTCTCGGCCACCAGGCCTTCTTCCACAGCCACCTGGGACATTTGGACCTGAACCAATGACACAGAGGGAACCTTTAATGGGTCTGACCACCGTAAGCATTGGCGCCACACAGAAGGTTGGCCAGGAGAGGCTTACTTACCAAACCAGTAACACACTTGTCTTGCTAAATGGAATACATTGTTGAAAACAAAACGGATGACTCTCTTTTGAGTCATTAGAGAACCGTCTCCAAGGCCAGGAACACACCAGCATAATCTTGAATACATTATGACCTTCTTAAATAACAAATATTTATTTAGTAAAGCTTCAGCAGAAACCAAGGACGAGTAAAGAGAAGAAGAAAGAGGTGTAAGCTGGACCTGGCATCTATAATATGTTTACATACAGTAGGACAGGCCTATTAAAAGCAGTCATTAGCGTTTAATTAATGTTTTACTGCACCTTGAACGGCTGACTGATTCCGATGATGCAATGCAGAGCACTGCTGAAGTAGCACAGCACACACTCTCCTCCCAACACCGGGATCTCCCACTTGCTGACATAAACCTACAGGGTCACACAGAACCGGTTCAGGGAGTGAATGAGAGGGGAGGAGACTTCTACATGAAGTTTTGATGTTCAGAAAAATGTGATCCATACATTCACTCACCTAACCCGTCAGTTATAGCTGGTAAGCATTGTCTGTTCTGGGCCAACATATTTTCCCTTTACACGTGGGAGAGCATCCAAATGGTGCTACCAAACAGCAACATGGCCATACAGCAACATGGCAAACAGCAACATGACCATACATACCTCGAAACTGCATAGCCACCCTCCCCCTTCTGGCCACCATTGTACACTGTATTGTATTTTGTTGTATTGTATTGTATTGTATTATAGTAGTTAACTGTGTAGCAACTGCAGTAGCTGCTATCATTGCTGTAACACAGGGAATTGGTTAGCCTGGCGATTGCTGTACTTGCACTTGGTTCTATGAACATCCTTTCTGTACAGACAGCGATATATTGATGCACTTCTTATGACAAATGTACTTTTGTCTTACAATTTCTTACAAATTGTAAGTCGCTTTGGATAAAAGCGTCTGGTAAATGCCCTAAATGTAATACATATCCTAGCTGCTAAGTAAGACAGTTAACAAGCATTAGCTAGTGTTCCGACAATGTAGGTCCATTTAAGTTCTACCTACCAGAATTCAAGGGAGTGCAACATCTGGGTTTTGCAACTTTATGACAAAGCAAATGAAAACCAATTTCACTAATTTCAGCCAAATAAAACAACCTGGTTCATCAATCGGGCATCTCATGATATCAATGGTGTTTCTTCAGCAGACTCTGATCCAGAATCCCCTTTGGAGGACTGCATTTATATAGCGCTTTTCTAAGCCGTGGCCACTCAAAGAACTTCACAGTAGCAACCTTTTGGTGACCAGTCAATCCGCTCTGGCTCCTGAGCCACATGCCGCCCCGCGTTACTGAACAGGGCTCATTGGGTCTCACGTACCCGCACCAGCTCCTCGCTGGAGGCCACCTCGTCGTCCTTCACCCAGGCGTAGGTGATGTAGTCCGAGACGCACGAGAACCCAACCTTGGGAACGGATGGAAAATAATCGTTATATGAGACAATGCACTACACACAAACTATTGGAACTCGCCCTTCAAGAGTCAAGCCGGGTCCATGATGGAGACCGTCGCTAGGGCACCTTGAAGAGTCCGACCCAGTCCCAGTGGCTGGAGGGGAAGTCCTGCAGTGTGGAATAGACCACCATGGCGTCCATGTCGGCGCTCCAGTCGCCCTCTGGATACAGCTGCACCAGAGGGGTCTGCTGTCGCTTTTTCAGCTAGGGACAGAGGGACACTCCTGATCAGGGAATTACCTTTGACATTTCCTTACAATGGGTTAAATATGCAGGAAGTTCCAGTCAATACACATTTTGAATTTAGAATAAGTTATGAATTAGAAAATGGGAATACTGATTACAAAGTGTGTCTTCCAATGAAGGTTGAATGTAGCCTGACGTTGACAGACAAATTCTCCAATGTGTATTAGTCTGGGAAATCCCAGCTCATTGTGAAGGGGTGTGGTCATCAGTCACAGACCAAAAGGAATTTAGAATCAATTGGATAGACTTATCTTTAACTTTTTTATATTGCACTGTTGAAGGAGCCTGAGACTCAAGAATTTCATTGCCAGTAACTGCTTCTGTAATTGTTGCGCATATGACAATAAACCACCTTGAACCTTGAACCTCGAAAAGTTTGATACATCCGTCACATCCATCTTGGTTGTTTATGAAATCGCTCCTATAGGACACTTCATCGTATCAAACCCCCGATTTAACATGACAATAATATCGGTTGGGATTAGACCCGCGACCAGTCTAATGGAGATATGTCTGCACGGGACGCATATGCCAGAGCCAATAAAAAAATAAGCTTGCAGATTTGTGTGTAATGTGTAAAAAAATTAAATCCTAGAAAGGATTGGTCCTGTTTGTTGAGACGGCAGGTTAATTGTTGACATTGTCTGTGTGTAGGTGTAATTCAGCCATGATGTTTGTTCATGGTGATGGGCCTATGGCACATCGGGATGTGTGTTGAGCAGCTCCCATAGCGGTAAATTTGTTTTGTCCTACATAAGACAGAGCATACGAACCGCCCTGGCCGGTAAGGTTCCCAAAAAGTGCCCACAAACAAACAAATCCACCAGTTTGGATTCTATGTTTACAGGCCACTGCTCATGGGCAAGGAAGTGGTGTACTATAGGAGGGCCAGGCCTGAGCTAAGCACCATCTCTATCCTTTGGGATAAGGTGCAGGTGGTAGAGAGCTATAAATACTTGGGTGTGCATATGAACAATAAACTTGACTGGAAGCACCACACAGAGGCTGTCCACAAGTAGGGTCAGAGCAGATTCAACTGCTTGGGGCCTTTTTAATGTGTTTAGCAAAATGTTATTCATGTTTTATCAGACTGTTATGCCAGGTGCCATTTACTTTGCAGCCATCTGTTGGGGCAGCAGCATCAGGGCTTATGACTAAAAAGATTCACAAGCTGCTTAAGAAGGCTGGCTCTGGGCTTGGGACTGCTGTTGAGCCCCTGGAAGTGGTGATGGGGAAAAGGATGATACAGAAACTGTTGAACATTATTATATAACACATGCATCCCTTACCCAATCTAGTTTGTAAACAAAATAGCGTTTTTAGTAGGAGGCTACGGCAGCTAAGCTGCAAAAAGGACACTTTTTTTTACTGCAATTGCACTTTATAATGACTCCACTTGACTGATTTTTCATCATATATCTTTATTTATCTATCATATTATGCACTGTCAGAGCTAGTATTTTGTATGGGAAAAGCTCATTGATTCAACTTCAGTGATTAAAAACAGCCAAACACATTCTTTGTTGGCAGTTCGTATGCGCTTCTACGGGTCTGACAAAACCAAAAGTACAGCTATTGAGCTGCTGAACAATGTGTAGAATAAAATGGTCTTCCTTTGATCGCCAGATGCTCAATTTCTTAAAGGGGACATATTATGAAAACAACACTTTTCCTGGGATTTTGGGTGTTGTTTTGAGTCTCTGGTGCTGCCACACGCATATACACTTTGAAATAAGTTTGTACATGCTTTTGTGAGTGACATAGGCATTTCTGAAAGTACCCTGCCTACAGTTGGTGAGCGAGTCAGTTTCGGCGCAGACTCTTACGTAGGAATCAGGCACATTTGAATATTACCACCCATTTCCCCGTCCAATCAGAGCATAAATACTATTTTGTGGACCAACGGACGAGCGCTGAGCGGAGATGTTCACAGATTTCAAAAATAGATGTCTAATTCATCAGTTTGCCATGTTTCTGCCTGGCAGGAAGTCCGGCAGACTCCCTTGCTCCCCTGCTCCCTGCTCCGCCGCTGGAGCTCCCCTGTTGGAGCTCCAGGAGTACAATCCATTTCGCCTCCCTGTCTCGGTTCAATCTGGACTTCAGAGAGTCAAAGTCAAGGTTCCTTTCCGCCAATTATTTTCAACTATGGCCGACATAACCCCCACTACGAGTCTTTACTTGTTGTGGAAGTACCAGAGACGTCAGACTCGTTCTTTATGATTCATAATATCATCCGAAAAGAGAAAATAAAATAAAAGAGAAAAGAAAAGAGGATCGAGAGGAGGGATCAGGAACAGGATCAGGAGACGGGGAAGTAAGCTACCACAACCTGCTTTCACTCTGTCAAATGTGCGATCGCTACGTAATAAGATGGATGAACTTGCGGCACTTGTTAAGCTTGATTCAGATTATCGGAGTACAAGTTTATTCTGTTTCACTGAAACGTGGTTAGCTGAGGACATTACAGTGTGCTTGGATGGCTTTACATTCATACGCTTTGACCGGGACAAAGAAGTAACGGGGAAATCAGTCGGAGGTGGTCTTTGCATGGTTGTAAATGACAGATGGGCAACGAACTTCACAGTTCGTGAGATGCACTGCTCATGACACTACGAAATCTTGTCTGTGTCATTTCGTCCCCGCTATCTTCCCAGTGAATTTCAATTAATAACAGTAATTCTTGTTTATGTCCCTGGCCCTGACAACGTGCTGGCAGCAGAGCGCATTTTAGAATGTTATGACAATGCCGTCTCCAGGGCATCTGACCAGCCCGTGTTTCTGATGGGAGATTTCAACACCTGTGACGTCACCGCACTTCTCCCACAGTTAGAACAGTATGTAACAACGCCAACACGGCTGAATAGAATGCTAGATTTATGTTATGGAAACATCCCGGGTGCATATGTATCCAAGCCCTGCCCTGCCCTTGGGTCCTCAGATCATAATGTAATACTACTACTGCCTAAGTACAGACAAAAATTGAAGACCCAAAAAGTACAGGCCCAAACCATCATGGCATGGGAGGTAGACTCCATTCAAAGACTGAAAGGATGTTTTGAGCTGGCAGATTGGGAAGAATTCTTCAGGGAATGCAATGGTGACCTTAACCTGTTGTACGATACCATATGCTCTTACGTCACATTCTGTGCTGATAGTGTTATTCCCACCAAACAAATTAAGATCTTTGCAAACAATAAGCCATGGATAACCAAAGACCTTAAGAACTGTCTCAATTTAAAAAAGTTTGCATTCATCCAGGGTGACCAGCAGAGAGTTAAAGAGCTGAAAAAGGAGCTAAAGCAGAAGACCAAGCTGGCCAAGCTCAACTACAAAAACAAAATGGAGGAGAAGTTCATCATTGGAGATATAAGGCATGCATGGAGGAGCCTAAACACCATGATGGGCAGGAATAAGAACACTGCTGCAGTACAATGCCCAGACCCTGCTGCCTTTGCTGAAGAACTCAACACCTTCTATGCCAGATTCAACAACATTGACTCTATGGAGGAAATTGTCACTCTCCTATACCCCCCAGAATCTATCTGCATAGAAGAGAAGCGGGTTATATCCATCTTTTCCCATCTCCATTCCTCCAAAGCTCCTGGACCAGATGGGCTGAAGGGCAGAATACTGAAGGAGTGTGCAAGTCAGCTGGGCGGTATAATGATGGAAATGTTTCAGCTCTTCCTAGATGCCAGTTTTGTTCCCAGGGCGTGGAAGGAGACCACCATCCTCCCTGTTCCCAAAAAGCCCCGGGCTAAAGCTCTGAACGACTTCAGACCAGTGGCACTCACCTCTATCCTGTGCAAATGCATGGAGAGAGTTGTTGCAGGAGAGCTCACCACCACCATCGGTGAGAATCTGGATCCACTGCAGTTTGCCTACAAGCCAAAACGAGGTGTGGAGGACGCTACATTACATCTACTGGATACCATCACAAAGCACCTGGACTCCCAGAACTCCTTGGTCAGGATCTTATTCATGGACTTCTCGTCAGCATTTAATACAGTTAACATCAACACACTCCTGCATCGCCTTCAGCAGCTTCAGGTCAACCCAGCACTGACACTTTGGATCAAGGAGTTTTTAAAGGACAGACCCCAGCATGTAAAGGTCCAGGGTGTAACATCGTCCAACATCATCCTTAACACTGGAGTCCCACAGGGTTGTGTCTTGTCTCCCATCTTGTTCTCAATATACACCAATGAGATCACATGCAACATCAGTGGATTCAAGCTATTTAAATATGCAGATGATCTGGCCTTGGTGGCCAAACTGACAGATCAAAGCACCCTGTCCAAGTACACCCAATATATCACTGAAATGGCCCTGTGGTTCAAAGAAAGCTCACTGCAGTTGAACATCAGCAAAACCAAAGAACTGTGTTGCCATAGGAGGAGGGCATCTAACACCCCACATCCACTTTCCTCACCTTTGACCCTGGAAGGACAAGTGGTTGAACAGGTGGTGAAGTTCAAATACCTTGGCACAGAGATCGACCAACGTCTGTCCTTTAGCCAGCATGCAGATGGGGTTTACAAGAAGGGACAACAACGTATGTATCTCCTGAGGAAACTAGACACCTTCAATGTCAGTAAAGACATTTTGTCAACTGCCTACCAATCTCTGGTGGAATCCATCATCACTTGCAACATTACATCCTGGTACGGCTTCCTCACAAACGCAAGCAAAAGCAGACTTAATAGATTAACTAAGCAAGCAAGCAAGCTAATAGGAATACACCAGAAAGCTCTGGAGGATCTGTATATCCAGGCAGTGGGAAGGAAGACCAACTCCATCCTCTTAGATCCCTCCCACCCACTCCATCCTTGTTTTGATCTACTTCCTTCTGGCAGAAGATTCAGAATGCCTTTGGCCAGGAAAGCTATCTACAAAAAATCATTCATCCCCATAGCTATACACACACACTCAAAGAACACACACACACACACACACACACACACACACACACACACACACACACACACACACACACACACACACACACACACACACACACACACACACACACACACACACACACACACACACCTTCAGTCAAAAGACAATTTTCTAGTATGGCAACATACTAGACAATAAAGCTTTTTGAATCTTTGAATCTTTTTGAATCTTGAATCCGGAGGCGCACATAGCTTTTGGCCGTGATATTAGAGATTAAATATCATATTATATAGATCCCTATATATTATTATTATTAATAAATGAATACAACTTTATTTATTATTATTATTATTATTATTATTATAGATATAGATATAGAGCTCCGGGAGTCCACAATCGGCAATAATCACTTCTTCTCCATGCTGCGGTTCACCGTGAAAGCTTATTTGTATGCAATGGGCAGCAGCTCATTTGTATTAAAGCTACAGACACCAGAAACAGCACATTCTGAAGGGACTGAAACAGAGGGGAATAGCGAATCTTCATAACCTAAAAGCTATTTCCAGCAATCAGCTTCAAAAACATGTTTTCTCGAAATCATATACTATGTTTACTTGTTGGAAAAGCATCATAATATTTTACCTTTAAGGTGTGTCCACCAACTAAGCCAGTTGAATTAAAACCATGGCCGATTTAGATCTGGACGGAGACAATGTCAACCAATAACCTGCGGTCTCAACAATCTAATAAAATATAAGTGTGTGGTATCAATCAAAATAAAATAAATCCACGTAGAGAATACAGAAAGTGGGTTCATTGATGCAAACACTGCACCACCCATTGGGGCCTCCCCCAGCTCACCTCCAGGGTGAAGAGGCCCACCACCGGCTTGTGGTCGCTGATGCTGTACGTCATGTCACTGTTGTACGACTCCTGTCTGATCTTCAGAGGGAGCTCCAGGTCCTGGTCCTTGCCCCCTTGGGGCCGGAGCCTCCACAAGATCCTGTCGGTCCAGGCTGGCTTGCGCTTCTTGCCGCTAGAGCAGGAGGAGAATGAGTAGAAGAGTGTATTATAGAACGAGGAAGGCAAGGCAAGGCAAGGCAAGGCAACTTTATTTATATAGCACTTTTCATACACAAGGCAGACTCAAAGTGCTTCACATATAAACATTGTCATACAATAAAATAAAATAATAGATAAGTAAAAGAAAAACATATGCAAAGAAATGGGTAAAATAGAAAAATGCATTTTAGTATTAAAATAGAAAATAGAGGCAAAGTTAAAAAGCTTTTTAGAAAGTGCAATGTATTTAAGATTTTAGCAGAAAGCTATAGCAAACATAAAAGTCTTCAGTCTTGTTTTAAAGGTGCTCAGAGTTGGGGCAAGTCTTAAATCCTCTGGGAGTTTATTCCAGCTATTTGTTGCATAGTAACTAAATCCTGCTTTCCCATGTTTTGTGTTTACTCTGGGGATAATTAACAGATTGGTCTCAGAGGATCTTAGTGGTCTAGAAGGCTGATGTAGTGGAAGCATATCAGTTAAATATTTTGGGCCTAAACCATGTAGGGATTTATAGGTTAGCAACATGATTTTAAAATCAATTCTCTGACCTACAGGAAGCCAATGTAACGATTTCAGAATTGGTGTAATATGATCAAATTTTTGGATCTTTGTTAGAAAGGGGAAGGGGTAACAACATTACACTACCATGGAGTATATCCATTGATATAGGACCACTACCATGGAGTAGATCCATGGATATAGAACAACTAGCATGGAGTTGATCAATGGATATAGAACTAATACCATGGAGCAGATCCATGTCTATAGAACTATTACCATGGAGTAGATATATGAATATAGAACTACTACCATGGAGTAGATCTATATCTATAGAACTACTTCCATGGAGTAGGTCTGAGAACTACTTCCATGGAACGGATCTATGTCTATAGAACTACTACTGTAGGATCAATAGGTCTAATGTGAAGCTTCAGCTTGACGCTCCTTTTTCCCTACGACGCATACCTCATCCAATATCCACAAAAATAATCCACCGGAACACGACGTGATGTTTAAAGGGTTAACTTGTGCAACGCAAAATACAAAAAATCCTTTTCCACAATGAGGTTATGATTGGAGGCAAGAGAATGAGAGAGAGAAAGAGCACAAAACTGTGTGGCTCCACGCTTGTTATCCTGACAGTCTGTCACCGGTAGTTAAAACTATTAAGTTCCTGTCACACTTCAAAATAAAGTAACTAAATGTGCGCATACACCAAAAATATTGCAAGTGAATTGCAAAATAAAATTCTATCTATTCGAAAAATTAACGCAATTAACTATTTTATTATTTCACTTATGAAAAACCAAACGTCATTGTAAAATATGAACTTAAATAAAGCAAATAGGCATTTAGGCTCCTACAACTACCATGGAGTAGATCTATGGATATAGAAAAATAAACACTTGATACTAGTCTGTATACTCCAACACTATTTTTGGATCTAAAACACACGTTTAGTTTGAGCTTTTGAATTTGAAGGGGTAAACTGGTTCTCAACACAGTAGTACTAAGTAGTGTTTTCATTGTGTGCATTAATGTCATGTCTAAGGGAATTATCAATCATGTGATAATATGATTTACAAAAGATAAACTAAATGTGTATGCCTCACTCACCTAGTAAAGTATCTCATTCAAGCACTTTTAAATGACAAGCAAAATTGGAATTGTTTTTGTCCAGTGTCTTTTCTTTTTGCCTGTTCTGTGAGATATATTGAACATTACCATAGAGTTGTGTACTAGCAAGGTGAGTATGCGACATCATTTCAGTTTTTCAAGTCTCTTCTATCTTCTTAAGGTACTGTACAGTAGCGTGCCGTGCCCCTTCATTTCGGTGGGGCAGAAACTACTGGCGTATGACCACACCCACAATTTATATATATTTTTAACATGTATATTTTGAGCAGCCGCGTGCCGTCCATATGGGCAGGTGGGGCGCCGAACTCCCTGCAAAAGCATGCTCCCAAAAAAAATAGTTCCTCAGTAAATCATTGCTCCAAGTTTATTTTTAATAATGTGATTGTCACATTAACTATCTATAGTTTCTGTAGGCTTTGCGACTGTTTTTGGTCTGTTGACATCACATTGATGGTGGCGATTCTAGTTGAGTTTAACGTGTCATGCAATGTGGGGCGGCGGAGCTCAACGACCGCGTCCCTCCGTATGTTTCTCGCATAACCCTGCAGGCTGCAATAAGAATTGCAATCAGCGCTATAAGACGCCCATATGGTCGTAAAGTAATCTGCCCCATGGTCATATTCTAGGACTGTTGTTGTTTAAAATAGAATTACTCCGCCTGTATCTTTCGGCATTGAAGACTATTTATTTATTTATTTCAGCAGGTATTCAAATTGCATTCCTGATTTCATACCTGATTTAAACAGCTGTTATTGAGAAATATCTGATTTCAAAAGTGTTGTTATTGAGAGATTTGCACACATCGTCGGGCCAAGTTCCAAATCGAAGGTCTGCTTGATTGATGACTTGTATTTCTACTTTTCATGTATTTGCAATGCACTCGCTAAGCCTGTTGTTAGAATAAAATATGGAAGAAATAACTTCCCTATAAGGGACATCATATATGACGTGTTGCGGATGGCACTTCAAAAGCGTGCAGTAACATTAGGCTATTAGTTTATTTTTAATTCTTACTCACAATTAGTTTAGTTAACATGTTTTAATGTAGCTCGTAATATACGTATATGTAAAAAATATATATAAATTGTGGGTGTGGTCATACGCCAGTAGTTTCTGCCCCACCGAAATGAAGGGGCACCGCACGCTACTGATATTGAGCTACATTGTTACAAACATGTTAACTAAACTAATTGTGAGTAAGAATTAAAAATAAACAAGTAGCCTAATGTTACTGCACGCTTTTGAAGTGCCGTCCACAACACTCTTCATATGATGTCCCTTATAGGTCTTTGATGGTCTCAATGGACATCCTGCCGTCTCCAAGCACGGAGTAAGTGATCCAAGATTATGTTTGAGGTAATGGTTTGATTACGGGCTACCATCATGCATAGAGAGAAGGGCATTCCACAGCATTAGCTCAAATGATGATAGTTGGCTCAACACAAGGATGGCAGGAGGCTGGTGGGAGTGGTATTATATTTCAGTGCTGCATTTGATGTTCTTAAGGATGCTTCTAAAGGTTTAAATGTACTGCTTTGTACTGGATGGAGAGTTATCTGTCCAAGAGAATGCAGAGGGGTTTCGTTAACAGCTTTTTTTTTTTGCAAAGCGCTAAAATGTGGGGTTCCTCAGGGAAGTGGCTGAGGACCTCTCCTTTATTCTATAACTAAAAATGATCTCCCATCAGTATTTGAAAAAGCATTAGTGGTTAAGGATGCAGATGATGCAACTACGTCTAGTGCAGCATTAACATATCAAGAGCTAACTGATGAGTACTGAACTCACGACCGGGGCCGAGTTGGTAAGATCTAATGAGTGCTGAATAGTTCCTAAACCAAATGGATGGTGTTTGGACCTACTGGTCAGTAATCCTTCACTCAGCGTATACCTCAGTGGGGCGCCAGGAGAACAACTTCAAAGACCAAAAATAAATCCAACTTGCTTCAAACAAAGCAGCCTGATTAACTTTCCATTGTCCAATATGCACAAATGTGTTTCAGATTATCCGTACCTAACCTACCCTAACCTCTCATGGATTCTCTTACAGAACAGATTACAATCAAGTTTGCAGATCACTGAGTAGTGTACATCAGAAGCAAACCCAACTATCTGACAAGACAAGACAGCTAAGGATCTGTGTCTTACCACTTAGACCATGGACAAATCTACGTTCAAATATTATACTTTGAAAACAAGGCCCTCTGAATTTCTGAGTTTTGAATTCACCTTTTTGAAATTGAAATATAAAAAAATGGACTTTGCTGGTATTCAAAATACTATATTTATTACTCAAATTCAAGTGGGCAAAATACCAACCTGAAAATTCAAACCATAGCATTTCGACCTGCAGAAGAAGGCCATTCCTAGTAAAGGCCTGAGCATCGAGACTGAGTTTACATTTCGATACCGTTAAAAATGTAACCCTTTTGGGCAGTGATTTGCTTTCATACGTTACAGGATGGATCTCTTTACCAAAAAAGGTAACTAGAACAACTACCAAAAAACAAGAAGAGAGTACAGAAGGCAATTAACAGGATGAAAAAACTCATTACTTATTATTGGCTGAAGGTTTCTGCTTTCTCTTATTTTAAGTAGTGTCTTCTTTATGTTTGCATTGTCCAATGATTTGCTGATGGATCTTTGTAAGTAATATGATATATGTATGTATCTGTCAAAACAAATCTTCGGAAATCTGGAAAACCAAATCTGGCCAAAGCTGGCAACACTGGAAACAACATTAGATTATATATGTTGGGAAAATCAATATTAAAAACTCTAGTGTTAGGATGGCATGACGTGGTTTAAATATCCGAATAAGCATTAGACAGTTTGAGCTTGCTGTGCAAATACCACAAATCTGACAAAAATAATCTTGCAAAATAAATGTTCAGCAGAACATTTATTATGCATCTTCAGTGGCATCAGAACTCATTATTTATGAGTGGACAATGAAAGCATAGATATTGATAAACCCTTTCATCATATGAAACGCTTTAGTTTCATTGTATAGTGTGTCACATTGCGGCACACTATACAAGTTGTTAATAGAAAGGTAGTGCATATAGTGTGTTTTAAGCTGTTTAGAACAGGTAGGGGTTAAAACATGAGGGTAAATACATCTTTAGAGATCATACTACTGCAAACCATGTCCTGTAGTGATGCGCAGGTTACCCAATTACCCGCGGGCACCCGCGGGCCGGGTGGGTTGGGTAGCAGTTTTCTCTAAGTATCGCGGGTTCGGGTGGGGCGGGTCAAAAAAGCCAAAACCCGCAACCCGGAACTTTTGGAATACATAGGTGAAATCGCAATTTTGCGTTAGCCTACAGAACTTATCATTTGCATACATCCCACTGTCACAAAGTTATTGCACTCAAAGCTCCCACTCCTGCTAGTCGTCTGAGTTAGGCTACATAACCTGGGTGTCCACCTCACATTTTATTCTATACTTTATATTTTGTAAAATTATGTTACCTTTTAGAATGGTATAGTTTAAGATACAGCTCCGGTTAGTTTATCCCAACATGCCATCCGTAGCTTTTGTTTGCACCGCCAAAACTTCTAGGAGGACTCGGCTACATTGCCTTTGATAGTTTTGAGAGTTAGTGCGTGTGCATTGCCTGCGCTATGTGTCTGTTTGTGGGAACATCATAGATAGACATAGGCTATGTCTTCCACGCATTTGTTAACAGTTCTTCAATAAATAATTGCGTAAAGCTGTCGTTGTTGTTTGATGTAGACCTGCCGTTGAAGTTTCACAATAATGCGAATTTAGCGCAAATCCTTCTCATTTAGTTACGTGTTAAATTAGGCATAAGCCTCAGCCCCAGGCTTTTTATTTTATTTGTTGTTATTATTATTTTTATTTTTTTGCGGGTCAAATTGGGAGGGTCGGCTGGGCCGCTTCAGAATTCCCCACGGGTCGGGCGGGGCGGTTTGGAAAATGTTTTGGGTCGGGTTGGGGCGGGTGTTAAAAAAACACCCTCTCGCGCATCACTAATGTCCTGTATGGCCTGTGAAGTTAAAGAAAGGAGTATAGTTATTAGAGAGAGAGAGAGAGAGAATGAGAGAGAGAGAATGAGAGAGTACAGATTGTACCTGCTATGAATGAGAGAGTACAGATTGTACCTGCTATGAATGAGAGAGTACAGATTGTACCTGCTATCGTAGACGTGAGAGTTACGGTCAAACTTGTAAGTGGGCTGGAAGTCCAAAGGGCCTTCCTCAAACTCCTGCAGGATTGGCTCCTTCTTCTTCATCATGGTCAACTACACACACACACAATACCCTAATCAAAACGCCATTAGCACCATTGCAGCAAGGAAACACTGAACGGAATTTGTTCTTACCTGTTCCTTGCTCCAGAGCAGCTGGTAGGTTTGGTTCTCAATACAGGAGCGCACAAAGTGCATGCCATGGTCCTGGATGCGGAAGTTGAGATCCCCAAACCAGAATACCAGCCTGTGTGGAACCAGGGGAACCGGTCATTGCATTTCATCAAAGGCCTTGTTACCCTAACGCCTCCTATCGGTCCACACTGTCTGTGTTTGGCTGTTGCTCAACAACCCTCTGATGCGTAGAAATCTGAAGACTGCACTTTACAGAAGGTATAATATGTCACATTTCCAGTTGTGTTGTATTCCAACAATATCCCAAACGTTTCCAACAGAAGTCGGACCCAGAGTAATTCTGAGTTTGAATTGCGGTAACAGTGCAGTAAAAATTTGCCAACGTCTTCCTACTCCTTAATCCCCTAACTTCTGGGGAAACATGCGAAAACAGTCATCAAGTATGGACCTTTTGCATTGATTTGAAAAGCTTACTCGAATTCACTACTTCGATAAATTAGTCATGCCGAGCACCAAGCTAGGGTGTGTCCCTCACATACACTAGCCACGTTTAAATGAAAAATTCTGGTCAGATTAGATTTCTAATCGGAATAGAGTTTATCCTGTCCGAATGTACTGTATATATGGCATTTACAAAATTGGTAAGCAATACGTATGAATTTCTCTCGCGCACACATCAGGATTTGTCACATCTGCACTGGTGACACATAATGGACGTCTTATCAGTATTTGGCCTTTTTATGTTTAGGCTTTTAATGAAAGCCCAGCAGGAGAGAGCTTTTCTCTGCCTGCTCCTTCAATTAAGAAGAAGGAGTACAGCACAGCGACGTCAGGATCTTGTCCGGTCTTTATATTTACCCCCTCCTCCGCCGCAAACAGTACGTATTTGGATGAGAGTGCGCAGCGAAGACTGTTGGGAGAGAGTGGTGTTACGTAAGGGATAATGCATAGATCGCCGGTCATTATCAGGAAAATAAGCCGGGGGCAAACCAGACACAGACGCGAAGCGGAGGGGTCTTGCTTCGCCCTGAAGGGGGATTATTTTCGATAATCACCGGCTTTCTATGCATTATCCCGCTTTTTACATGGCTACTTGCCAAAACGAAGAAATAACTTCACACAGTGTGTCTTTTACAATTTATTTGTTACCATTCTTAGTGTTCATCAGCAGAGAAATAGTACACAAAAGACGTTTACGTCGCATAGCAACCGAATACGCAGGGGTTGATAAGTTACCGGACTACTTGCGGAGTGATACGAAAGAGGTGAATCAGAGGCAAAAAATCCACTCTCCTTGACAGCGGTCAATTATGCTTAGCAACAGTGAATTATGTAAGGGATATTGTAAAGAGTGCAGGTCATTATCGGGAAAATAAGCCCAGACAGGGCAAACCGGACACCGACGCGAAGCGGAGGTGTCTTGCTTTGACATGAAGGGGCTTATTTTTCGATAATGACCGGGGACGTTCTATACATTATCCTGCTTATTAGGCCTAAAAAAAAAACGGAACCAAACCCAATTTTTTTTTTGAGGCCTTACACGGCTACTTGCCAAACTAAAAGATACTTCACACAGTGTGTCTTTTTACAATTTATTTGCTACCAGCATTCGTAGTGTTGATCAGCAGAGAAGTGGTCTGCCAAAAACGTTGATGTCGCTTAGCAACCGAGTACGCTGGGGTTGATAAGTTACCGGATTACTTGCGGAGTGATACGAAAGACGGCAAAAAAATCCACTTTCCTTGACAGCGGTCAATAATACCGTATTTTCCGCACTATAAGGCGCACCGGAGTATAAGCCACAGCAGCTAAATTGAATGATGTTTACATATATAAGCCGCACTGGAGCCCGCCGCTTAAAAATCCATAGATTTAGGAGGTCCCCTAGTGGCCGTTAGCTATAAAATTCAAAGATTAGCCGCACCGTTATATAAGCCGCAGAATCGCAAAATGGGAAAAAAGGCACGGCTTATAGTCCGAAAATTACGGTACTTAGCAACGGTGAATTATGAAATGTAATTCACCGCCGGAAGTTATGAAGGGCCCATTCAAGTGAACAGAGCATTCCACGGTATTGAGAAGACCCGTGTAATAAGTAAGGGATAATGTATAGAACGCCGGTCATTATCGGGAAAATAAACTTATTTTTGATAATGACTGGCGTTCTATGCATTATCCCGCTTATACACCGCTACTTGCCAAAACGAAAATATAACTTCACACAGTGTGTCTTTTTACAATTTAATTGTTACCATTCGTAGTGATGATCAGCAGAGAAATTGTTCGCCAAATAAGTTGACTTCGCTTAGCAACCGAATACGCTGGGGTTGATAAATTACCGGACTACTTGCGGAGTGTTACGGAAGACGTGAATCTGAGGCAAAAAATTCACTTTCCTTGACAGCGGTCAAATATGCCTAGCAACGGTCAGTTATACAAAAATAAGACAGCTGAACGTTGGGAAGGCCCATGCAAGTGAATGGAGCAGTCTACAGCATTGAGAAGAGCCGTGTAATAAATGAATTCAGTGACCAGGAATGGCGAGAAAATGCTAGGATGATCGTTCGTTAAATTATGCGAGCCAATGAAAAATATATTGCCAGAGGAGGAAACTGTACGAAAGGCAATTCTGTTGGCAATGAGAGTTGCCATGGTGCTATACAAGATGGGCAGCAGTGCTGAATGAATGATTGTGAATCCGTTCGGGGTGCATAAAAGTACTAGCGGAACAATAGCGAACTACTGCAGTTGCTGATGCAATCTCTCCAAGTTAAAAAGTCGCCGCACCCATCCCAAATCAATCGGAATAAGTGTATAAATCTTGATTATAGCGGACTACGCCACTTCTTCTAATCCGATTGAAAGTCTGATCCGATCAGAGAATTGTATTCCGATCGAGGCGTATATGATCATTTTTCATTCCGATTGAGCTGTTCTACTTCTAATCGGATCAGAATTGTCCATGTGAACCCGGCTACTGAAGAACACATCGATCCTCTCTCTCAGCAACACACTGATATTAGACAGTCTGTGGTCATCCCCTCCCCTCTCCACAGAGAGGAGAACATAATCCTTTAAATTCATTAATACAAACTATCCGGAGTTAATGAATTAGTATGAGGGATGAAAGGAATACAAAAAACGAATCTAATAAATGGGAAAAATTACAACAAATAACTCATTTACTTGTTTTGTATGCAACAACAGCAATTGATTACAGCAAAAAGAACACTTAGACAACTCCATCTCCCTGCTAACCTGTGGTCCAGGATGGATGGTGCCTGGGGGGACTCGAAGGTCTGCGTGTCCAGGATGTGCTCAAACTCGTCCAGGCGCTCTGTGGCGTTCTGCATGTGGGCCGCCAGGTGACAGTTGAGGAAACACAGACTGTGGCCGTAGAAGGACAGCCGTACAGACACTCCCCCTTTGTTACCCTGAGAGGACGGAAGTAATAAGAATAAAGTTCTGTTTTATTCATGCAGTCATGATCGTGGATTATTAGCCAGGTTTCAATCGGTTAGCATTAAATCAGAAAATATAAAATGCATTGCAGTTTCAGTATTGATTTCCCTCTCTTCCTCCCAGTGATAATTGGATGGCTTGTATTCTCCCTCCTGGCTACACAGCCAAGCGGGTTTCCATTACTGCACACTCACGGGAACAAGCCCCTGTTATGGTGAAAGTACCTTTTGACAGCCTTTCTGACTTTAAGGAGGTACAAACTACAGAAAACAGTGAGAGGGGGATTCTGATTGTGGTCAGAAACCCCCTCTGAATCCAAGCCCTTGAATCCAATTTTATGAGCTGTCTTTGACCTTTCATATTTGGGATATGTTCTGGTTATTTGACAATTTGATATCCTGTTGTCCAACACTTTAAGCAGGTTGGAACAAAATTGCAAAACAAAAAAAAGGATCATTATGATAGCATTTCCTCACTAGGCATGCTAGCCAATAACAATAATCGCAATGTTCATTTACGTATTATATTTATTCACCCAGTAGCCAAAGATGCCAGTGCGGGTGAATGTGGACTGGATGTCTCTGATGAAGGGGACATGGTCCAGTTTGGAGAAGACCAGTATGAGCAGACCCTGCATTCTGATGGACGACACCTGAGGAGCACAACACCCCCCTCTTTATGGTGGTGGAGAAACATGCTCAAGAAGTGATACTTGTGTGATAGACAGACACACAGAACATGGAAGTACAGCAGTCAGGTGTATTGGAGGCTCAGGAGGCAGGGGTAGGGGTGCAGGAAGAGGACCCCTGCCGGTTACCTTGAGGTACCCCAGGGGAGCCAGCGTGGTCATGAACTGACGGCTCCACCCGTCATCAAACGCCAGGTCAGCCACCAACCGCACAGGACCAGAGTACACCTCCTGGAGACTACACACACAGCACATCGTTTACTTCCACATCAGACTACAGTAGGCCGATCATTCCTAGCCCATTTTTCTAGCCCCATACCCGATCACGTAGAGATCTGGGCTCCTGGGGGAGCCAAGCTGGAGCAGCGAGGCCAGGTCGTCCACGGGGTCCGCCGTGGCCACGTTCCATGTGACCATATGGAGCCTGCAGGCAGGGACAGAGAGACCGATGCCTTCCTTTACTCTCTCTGAGAAAAGATGGCTATTTTTACTGTCATTCTAACAGATAAGGCTACACTGTGACACTCAGCTTGTTGATCCACTAAACAGTAGACAGAGGGGTGCTGAGCTGAGGCTGGTGTGTGGCTACAGCCGGAAGCTCATAAAGAGACCAGTCATCCCTGCATCAGGATACGCTTTAAACTATAAAATTGATTTTTTGAATAACAAGGAGTTTCTTTGACTCTGGTCCTCCATGACTTTGAAGAATCAGAAAGAAAACAGCAATAAGCTGTTTATAACTACTATTGTTTCTTTATAGCGATTTCTAAATGCTGGTAGAGAATGGTAAAGATGGTCATTTCAGAGCTGCAGCATCAGCTATTACTGAACAGTAGCAATAAGTGGGATGAGGAAACAGCTAAAGCTCCCCGATGCAGTGGTCTTCATCAGGTCTGTCTCTGCCACTCCACAACAACACACAGAGCCACACAGTGAACTATCCAAAGGGGGTTAAAAGGGCTTGGTTGTGAACATCCATGTCCACCTGAAGCGGTCCATCCGTGGCATGCCAGCCATTTGGACACCAGCTTATGACCAAGTCATCAGCTGGTGGAGCCGTTGCCGCAGCAACAGCTTTCTAGCGGTGGACCGGGAGAAGACACTGGCGAGGCTGCTGGAGCCGATGCGTTTGCCATGGTTCCAAACATGCGGTTGTCTCCTCCATGACCAGAGCTTCGATAGGGAGGGCGGGGGGGACGGATAAGACTTGTTGGAAGGGTTCTTTGGCGAGTGAAAGTGTGAGAGGAATCGAAGACGTGTGCGAGGAATCAGAACCTCAAAGCTTTGCAGTTAAAACAACAATGCACTCCTGTTGACTAACAATACCCCGTCTACAGCCCTAATTCTTGGATGTTTCCAATGGAGCAAATGACCTTGTTGCTGAATTAGGGGGCAATTAAATGGGGCTGTGTTTAATCTTCAGACAACAAAGGCCATGTGAAATATCTGTAATCATTTGATATGATAATATCTGTCTTGCTCGAAATAGATATTGTGAAATACCTCTCTCTCTCTCTCTCTCTCTCTCTCTCTCTCTCTCTCTCTCTCTCTCTCTCTCTCTCTCTCTCTCTCTCTCTCTCTCTCTCTCTCTCTCTCTCTCTCTCTCTCTCTCTCTCTCTCTCTCTCTCTCTCTCTCTCTCTCTCTCTCTCTCTCTCATACAGTTACCCTCCTTAAACTAATCTCTAAGTGAATGTGAAAGGCTTAAAGTAAAGACCCTGACACGATGCGGGCACATTGCAGACACTGCTCTGTTCTCTGATCATCTGAATCTGATCACAGCTAGATGTTCCTCACCTGAACCTGATCACAGCCAGATGTTCCTCATCTGAACCTGACCACAGCGAGATGTTCCTCACCTGAACCTGGTCGAAGCCAGAAATTCCTCTCTAGTATATAAACTCGAGAGAACGTGTATTGGGAAAATTGTATTTTCCCATTCTGTTTCTCTAACTGCCATTTGTTGTGTGTGCCTTTTCCCTGACCGCCAGGATGGCCATTTCTTTAATAGATATTGTATCTGGGACAGATGACACTTCACATTGCAATTGTCAATAAGCATATCAGGTAATGTTTACCCAAGACAGAGTTGCCTGTGTTCCCATCAAGCAGAATAATGCATAAGGGGATCCCTGCTCCCTTGAGACCGGTTTACCCCAGGTCAAAGGTTAACGTTAGATTATACTAGGAACAGGTAGGGTGGCAAGACAGTGCAACGAATAAGCGACAGAGCTTACACAAGCGGAGCTTAAAAGGACCACCTTGGATTATTGTCAGGTTTGTTGAATGATTATTGTATGTTTGCTTTATGATTATTGTATGTTTGTTGTACGTTTGTTATACGTTATTGTATGTTTATTACTTCGGATGTTCGGATGACTCTTTATTCTTAAACAGTTTCTACAGAAACGATTGACTTGGTGCAAATTCCCACCACAAACGGCGACCTGTTCCCACCTGAAGCTTTGCTTTGCGTCGTTTTCATTTGATGTAGTCGTAACTGGGTTATGTTCCTCGTTGTCCTCCATCATCGAATACACTGATGGCAAAGAGGAACAGTTAACAAATTGGACCAATAGTCAGTTAGGGGGCAGATGCACAGTCTGCAGATGCAGGATTTAACACATGATTCAGCTTTAGCATTAACACATTCACCAACTCATTCACACAGCGACGGCGGTGTCAACCAGACAGGGCGACAGCCAGCTCGTCGGGAGCAGTGAGGCTGAGGAGTCTTGCTCAGGGACATTTCGACACTCAAGGACACAACGATGTCCTAAACAGTGCCACTTACTATAACGGACATCCGTCATATGATACAGTATTAAAAATCTACAAAACGACACCTACATACTAGTTATAGATACCTGGTAATGCTTTACAACCTCCCGGATCGGCAGTAGTATTGTGAGCGCTGTGCTCTTGTTGTTGTGTGTCGGGATGCTACTTCCTGCATGGTCACATGTCAGCAGGCCAACCGCGCCCCCTACGGTAGACCACAAACACTTATTATCACATGTGAGCAGGCCAACAGCCTTTTACAACCATGAAGCAATGATTCGATTTAGTCATAAAGATGAATGACCCAAGATATTTTAATATTCATATATATTGATATTTAGACCAACCAACTGGTTCACCAACCAGTTGGTGAACTTTCTACTCTGCTCTGAATTCATATTTAGGTGAGTGCTGCATGCAGCGCAAAAACTATTGTTGCTGTACGCAGCGCTCAACTATTGTTCTTTCTTACAATGGAGGAGCCCCGTCAAGGATTTGATTTGTTAAACCTTCGTTCAAAGATTTAACAAATCAACACACATTTCGATTACCTTTATACTTTTATCAAAATCACAGAGGCCATGTCGGCTTGTTTTCAGTTGGTCTCTTTAATTTACGCTGAGATTACAGCGCGAGGACGTGCAGGCAGCGTTGCCAGATTGGACGATTTTTCCCACCCAATTGGACTACTTTTAATAACGTTAGGCCAGAAAAAAATGGCGTGATTATTATAATTCTTTCAACAAACATCAATCAATACCATACCTTTCATAACACATATCGTCTGTGCAGCTAGTACCACCACTATTAAAGAAATACACTCCTCAATGTCAAATTTCTTATTTAAAGGGAAACTTCACCCATTTCCATTAAGCTTTGTATCGTTAGAAACCCACACATATTTTTGAATGGTCGTGCATCATTACCTTATTTTCTGGAGAGACTGGAGAGATCCGTATCGATCTCCAACACTTCCTGTTTAAGATGACGCAATATGACGATTTTTGCGTAGAAGTAAATAGGAAGTGTAAGAGGGGAGGATTCTGTAAGGCCGTTCCTCTATTCCAAGTACGCGAACTACGGACTCGTGGACTTGGAATGTCGTACTTGGCAAGTCCGGACTTCAAGTAAACACTTCCATGGACGGGAGTACGCACCTGCAATTGGAACAGCAGCGGACTCGATGACGTCACCAGCTCAGCTCGTCTGTTAACTGTGCTACGGCCTCATGTAGGCATATAACTACTGAACAATATAAACAAATTATATGAAACAAAACACCAGCCTCTTTAGTTTTATAATAGTATTTTGAATGAATATAAATTAAAAGTTATGCGTATTCACACGGCAAGCCAGCTGTACCCTACATATAAACAATCAGTGGCTTGAAAAAGATAGTATGAGATTGCCGTTTCTCAATTTTCCTATATATCCTATTGATATAAGAATTACGAACGAGCGAGAATAGAAACACACACACACACAGATGGATCCGAGCGGGATTTCCGTTGCGATGGGTTTCCTCCATCAGCGACTTATACAATATAAACAAATTATGTAAAACAAAACCCCTCTTTCATTTTAAAATAATAGTATGTAAATATGTTGAATAGGCCTCCATCTTTGTTATATGGTACTTTTAAAATGTACCTATATAGCCTATTTTATAGCTGACACACTGATATTTTAAAACAGGAATGCGAAATGCATCCTGGGATATTTAACGGTCCCAAGTCCACACAAGTCACCATCGATGCAGGCTCGATATTTCGGCCAATTTAAGAACGCATCAAGAACACTTCAGGGTTTTACGACAGTACTTGGCCTGATGCGTACTTTGAATTGGAACAGTACTTGGGCTACGACTGATGAGGTTTCACAAGAACGCAAGCACACAAGTACAGAAAATAACGCGAATTGAGAAACGGCCTAAGACTACAAGCACTGACGCTACAGACCTATTAGAGCAATGCCAGTGGGTGGGACTTCACCAGCAGAAACTAACATCCGCAGTGTCTGAAGCTAAGCTAACAGAGGCTGTTGATAAAACTGAAATACAATGGCGGAAGGTACAGGATCTGACAAAGAAGATGGCACCATGCAAAATTTCACCATTTCGAAAGAAATACAAACAAGGACTAATTCACTGAGTTCACCAACTAATACTCTTCACTAGAAATGTTGTGTGAAATGATTTTCAAGCAGTCTTGCGGTATCAGCTTGGTAGATGGAACAGCGAGGTGTCCGATAGGCGGAGATCTAGATCAGCGGGAGTCGCCATTGAAGCTGTGCATCATGGTGCATGGTGGGAGTTGTTGTCTTCAATCCACAAGAGCCAAAAAGTCACTTTCTGCCTTTTCTCGGTAAAGACGGCACCAAATTAGAATTTTATTTTATTATTCGACTACATATAGGACCCAATTTCAATACATATTCATGCCTCCACCGGTGAAATGCTCCATTAAGGTCCACGCCTAACTGAGCCGGTCAGCGGTCTTTAATCCAATACTATCCCCTAGTGGCCTGTGGTAAACTCTGCATCCCCCCCAGTCCGGAAAGCTATGAATGGGAATAGGTTAACGGACTCAGTCCTGTATCCAATGGCCCGTCTCGGGCACTTAGCGTCTGGGTGGCCTCCTCGCGCAGCACGGCTGTTCAAGATGGGACGGCGACGCTGGAAGCGATGCATCTGGGTCGACGTCTGTAGGAACATCCCGTGCCCCGAGACCAGAGAATGTCTCACCAGGGGTCTCCGGCGGGGAGGTGTCCAAAGCCGTGTCACGGGGTCCATCTGCTGCCTGTGGAACGACACCCTGGGGCATCACTAGCCCGGGGTGGACAGGCACGGGCTGGTAGTCCAAGGTCCCGGGTGGCGGCAACAGGGCAGCTGGCTGCTGTCAGGCATAAGGGGTGGCTGGAGTGTTACCGCGAAGGAATCGCCGGTTGCCCAAAATCAGGCGCCCCGAACCGTCAACCCTAACCCGATACAGATCGTGACCCAGCGACTCCACCATGACCCCTGACCGTCCCACTTGAGTGGACTCGGGCCCTGCTGATTCTGGAGGAATACTGTCTCACCAAGTACCAATGGGCGGAGTGGTCTTGAGTGAGCCCTCAAAGACTCAGTGGTGCGGGACATCCGGGTCCTAAGGGCGCCCTCCTTTGCCCCCCATGCCTGGTGCCAGAGCGGCCGGATATGAGGGTTCAAGACCATTTCTAATCTGTTGACGAAGGAAAATGAGTCTCGAAGGGGACGACCAAATTAATCTGCGCCGGTGAGAGGTTGCAGTAACATGGCACGCAAAAAGCGATCATGATCAAGACCGCTATAGGAGGACGCCATCCTGCGCATAGATCAGACCTGGGCATTGAACGGCCCCCGGGCCACTTCCGGCCCTTTGGCCATTTCTAACCGGCCCCCGTGAGGTCTGTGGGGAGTTCACAATGAAATGTAAATAATTGTAAAAAAAAACTATACAATTTTTTGTGCGCGCGTATGAGGCTTCTTCTTCTCTGGTTGCAAGTCGCAACTAAAAATAAGTAGAAGAAGAACCCCTTGAACGAGCCACGAACTGAGCTCACAGGAGACTTTAGCGCTGACGTGACTGGCTGGGTTGTCATGGTGGTGGCGCCGGCTAAGGCGAGCAAGCGACGGACTCCTCAACAACATAGCAGTATTTTACTTATTTTAGTGTTTTTATGCGTGATTTTACCCTGTAAAGTAGCGGGCTATATTACATATGACCGAGAGACACTCAGTACGTTTACATGCACAGCTTAATCAGATTAAGGCCATAGTTCGATTATGCTCCTCAATCGGACAACTGCAATTGTCTGAGTATACATGGCGGTGAGAAAATCGATTCATTGGCCGAAGCATTTCTTTCCCCGGTACGATAGGTGGCGCTGTGCCCATTTCAACTAGTGGTAATAGAGCCACCGGTTGACCTCTTTACGCCACTAGCAACAACAAACTCAGGCCGCCACAGCATTCGAGAAGGATGTTTTCAGTAGACAGCTGGCACTTCACTTCGGGTCCATGTCATTTCTCTGACGCTCCATTGTTCCGGTCGTATGGAGTAACCCCTGACTGCAGCTCGCAGATCGAGGAGGAGCTAAATGTGGGCGGGCTTAAACGTTTAACCCCGCCCACATTTAAGGAAAATTCCGCGCAGCATCATGGACTCAGTATCATGGTTTTACCCTCTCGGGCGCCATCTGGTGGCGGAGATCCGGCAGCACATTCTCAATACAGCACAGCACAGCGGTAATGGTAATGACTTACCGGTAATATGGAAAAAGGTTCATGCATTTGATAGACTGAGACATTCCTACTTTTAACTTGTCATTTCAAATGTCTTTTTTAGTATAGACACATATTATTTCGTACACTCAATTATATTAGCTAATTCAAATAAACCAAAGACAGAAGACTTTGCATCATTGATTTTAATTTTCACCCAAGGCAAGAAATTTTGATCTGTAAGGAAGAAAAAAAAAAGCTTCCATAAATGTTTGACAAAGGCAAGTATCAAGGTATTTTTCTGGCCCATAGCAAGCAATGTAAATGAACAGAGAGCGGCAACTTACCTCTAGGCCAGTGGTTTTCAAACTGTGGGGCGCGCCCCCCCTGGGGGGCGCCAGAGTTCTTCAGGGGGGGCGCGACGTGAGAAAAAAATAAACCCGAAAAAAAACCTGAAAGACGTTGATTCAAATCATCAGTCGTACTTCAACTGTAGAAGTAACATAATCAATTTTCAACCGATTATCTTCGTGCAAACCATTTGACAAATCTACACACTTGTATCTTCAATAATATCTAAACAGAATTTCGATATCATTTAAAATGTCTTCAGAATCACAGTTTTAGTTTCATACCGCTTCGTTTTCAGCTGTTTTCATTGAAGACGTCAGCCCATTCTGATACACCTACTTCTAGACATCGTAACTCATTCCTTTTTCAACCGTTTACCATCGTTCAAACCATTAAACAAATCTACTCACTTGTACCTTCAATACTATCGAAACAGAATTTTAATAGCATTTATACTTTTTTCAGAATCACAGATTTAGTTTCAAACCGGCGTCGTTTTCAGTTGCTTATAATAATTTAGGTCACCATAGCAACGCTGGTAAACAAACCCCGCCGAATAGTCGAATCTCTGGACTGAAAAGGCAGATCTGATTCGACTCAGAAAATTCTGTGTCGGGGACCCTGAATGAATCTGTGTAAACTGGCAGTTTACACAGATTAAGATGTTCAAATGTATTTAAAAAAGGTTAAGCTAAAACATGCTTAGATAAAGTTGTTTAAAAACGCAAAAAGATGTAATGTTTCAGCAATATATTTAAAAAATATGTTTAAAAAATATGTTTCAAATGTTTCAAAAATATGTTCCAAATGTTTTAAAATTATGATCGGAGATGTTTGAAATGTGTAAAATAATTAAAATAGCTTTCAAAACACAGGTATTTAGAAAAAAATTGGGGGGGGGGGGGGCTCAGCTGAATTTTTTTCTCTGAGGGGGGGCTCACTCTCTCACACTTTGAAAACCCCTGCTCTAGGCAGAAAAGCGCGCAGTATCATGGACTCAGACGGAAATACGTTCTCCCGCTTTCTGCAGAAAGCAGGAGAACGTATTTCCATGATCCTGCGCGGAACTTTCCTTAAATGTGGGCGGGGTTAAACGTTTAAGCCCGCCCACATTTAGCTCCTCCTCGATCTGCGGGCTGCAGTCAGGGGCACTTGGGAGTATGCGGTCGTATATGCGGACTCCTCCGGCGGCGGAGCAGCGGGAGGAGTCCAGCCGGAGGAGTCCGCATACGACCGAGAGGACGGAGAAATGGACCCGAAATAGACCCGAAGTGAACTTACAGCTGTCCTGCATACAGCAACCATCCCTTTCTCCTCTACGTCGTGTTTCAATATGGACTTCATAGAGTCAAAGCCAAAGTTCCTTTACCCCAATTCCTTCTCCACCATGACCGAGATAACCCTCACTACGAGTCTTTAGGTGTTACTGAAGTACCAGAGAGTCTGAGAACCTGACGCCGTCTTTAAAGGCACCCAGTGCAACTTTGTGTAAAAATTCAATGAAAAATAAACATTCAATTTCTAGTCTTTTTTACACGTAGTAAGTTTCAATAACTCCATACCATTACATATCGACATTCAAGGAGCAAAGATGAGACGTCGTTGTGTGGTGAGAACTGATAGAAAATCGTAAACAACAACAATCGCCGGTGGGGAGAAGCCATTTTTCCATTGACTGGAAGCCTGCTTTATTTATTGTAGGTTACAAAAAATAAAGAAAATGGCGGCATTGTTGTTGTTATCGATTTTGTATCAGTTCTCACCACACAACGAAGTCTCATCTTTGCTGCTTAAATGTCGGTATGTAATGGTATGGAGTTATTGAAACTTACTACGTGAAAAAAAGACTAGAAATTGAATGTTTATTTTTAAGCCTCGAAAGTTGCACTGGGTGCCTTTAAGATTCATAATTTCAGAGAATATCGTTGTCAGTTCGGCCGCGGCGCAATGAATGAATAAAGATCGTAAAAAAACATTTATTTTGACAGATGTGCCCGAAGTTACTAATTTTAGGGATGGGGATTTCTGGCAAAAATACTACTCGATATTCGCTGAGAAGTATTCGAATTATATTCGAAAATTGGTCAATCAAGAACCCCTGCACGCACGCACCTCGGATACACGCACACACAATGACACAGGGAGAGGCTTTTATGATTTGCTTGAAATCAATCTGTTTATTTCAACAACTGCGCCATCAACATTCAACATCAAAATTCAACGTGGGCTTAGGCAGATTGACCTACATGCGCCAAAAACGGATCGCTATTTATTATTTATTTTACTGAACACAGCCTCCATGACGGTGAACTAGACACGTGAAAAATATAACTTCACACAGTGTGTCTTTTTACAATTTATTCGTTACCAGCATTCGTAGTGTTTAACAGCAGAGAAATAGTCAGCCAAAGACGTTGACGTCGCTTAGAAACCGAGGACGCTATTCACCACCGGAAGTTGTAAAGGCCCATGCAAGTCCACGGAGCGTTCAACAGCATTGAGAAGAGCCGTGTAATAAATATAGTCACATTCATTATTCGATATTCTACGTGACATCCCTAACTACTTTACAACCTCGTTGATGATGACCAACATTTAGAAAGACATGTAGGCCTACTTTTAATTCAGCCTTGGTGAAATTGAAGTGTTACACGCTTCCTGCTGTCGGCTTCCAGACCGTAGTCGAGGAGCACAGGAGAGACGTTCCCTCCAGAGCCGATGTTCTCTCGGGGGAAAACACCCTTCACTTTGACCGGCAGTGGGTCTGCTTATAGGTCGGAATAAAGCGGCCACCGATTATTGACAGGCTGGGTACTTTATTCGTAGTTCCACTAACTTAACAGTACACGTCTTTTGCAAAGACACAACCGGACTCATTCATTCACTAAACTGACCCGCGCAACCGCTCGCTCTCCTCGCTCGTCCACTCACTCGCTGAAGACACACACACACACACACACGCTACTCTCGTAACAGAAGCAGTTTGTACTGAAGAATGCATGTTGATGATGATTCACTTCTTATAGGGGGTAACTACATTTGCACGAGACCGGCTTCCTCCATCGTATTCGCCTATTTTTTAAATAAATTGCCGTCTCTCGTTTTCCGACGGCAACATCAACATGACTATCGTCAGAGAGACCCTTTTACAGCCAACGTCATCAAATAGTTGCGTGCGCATGCCGGCAACAGAAGTGGTATTGTTTCCCAGTCGTTCTGACTCACACACGAGGTAGCAACTGACTAGCAAGAGTTTAAAAGTGGATCAAAAAAGGTTTCCAGCATCAAAATGTCTGGTTGTTGCGTATATGGTTGTCAGAATCGATATTCCACCGGCGGACTAAAGTTGTATAGGATTCCGACAGGATCACAACCATTTAAGAGCAACCGGCGGCGTCTGTGGCTGCAGGCGATTAAACGTGTTGACTGGAATGAGGATGTGGCATTCGGCGGTCGGGGAAACAATGAGATAAAGTTCGGTTAAAGAACTAGTGACAAGTTGCCAACAACGCCACCCCAGGAATTTCACCTGGAGAGTTAGATTAACTTAAGTTAATGCACACAAGTTCGTTCACTAATGAAAGCTTGAGACTGTGTCAGCATACAAATTCAATTCCTTTTAATTAATATATATAATCTTTAAACATGACTTCTCAATAAAATATGTTCACACAAACACACTAAAGCGAACACACACACACACACACACACAAAATACACAAAAAGGAAAGAACAAATAACTAAATGGAGTTTAAATCAAAAGTAAAGGAGATTTATCCAAACTGATAAATCCAAATGAATAAGTAAAGCAATTAAACCAAACCAAAATAACCAAGAAAACGAATCAAACCAAAACAAACATGCAAAGCAACCCACAAAACACAAATAATATCATCAACAAGATCAGTTAGAAGTCGGTTAAATGAATAACTTAAGACAATGAGACTGAGGATGAGGCAGCAATCACCATACTCGGTGGCAGGTACAGCACAGCAGGAGATGCAGAGTAGAATGGATGTGTTGGCTATATAAACAGTGGGCAAAACGGCAGCCGGCCAACAGCAGCGTGAAGAGGGGGGGGGGGGGACGTGCTGGCAGAAACCGCCCACACACACGTCAACCCTGCCATAGAAAAATACATTTGTTCTAGAGGCTGAACAACAACTGTAATAACTTGGGTTAGCGTCATCTTATCCACATACCGTCAGGAGTTGAATGAACATCAAAGAGGAAGGGGATCACTTGTACCGAGCAACACCATTACAAGTGCAACTCGATTTACAGCTGATCGCTCCCCGCTGCAACAGGTAGAGGAGGAAACACTCACACGCCCTACAACTGGGGTCGATACGGGAGAGGGAAGACCCGGCCAATGAACTGCCTGAGGGATGGAAGCCAATGTTGAGGACTTGTGCAAAGTTTAGAAGGTACACAGATGCACACAACCACTACATACCAAACAACGGCGAGCTGCACGATCCAACTAAAAGGCGATCAGGTGAGGCAATCAGGTTTCGGTGACAACAGGAGGCGGGGTAGCCAGGAGCTCCCAGGCAAGAGTGCTCCCAGTGCACAACCACCCACCTTTATAGGCAGCGCACCCAACAGTGATAGGCCGGTACTGCAGCACTAATTAAAGGCCCATCCTGCTACAAGGACATAATACAAAATTCTGATTTCACCACATAAAACTCAGAGTCTATGTCATGGTATTTGACGTTCTGTACATGACCACAGACAACGTATTCATAAGCATCATCCAGTGACTTATAGGCTCGCAATTTCTCTGGTTTACAAGCTCGGTTTCTCTATTAAATACGTAAGGGATAATGTATAGAACGCCGGTCATTATCGAGAAAATAAGCCCCGACAGGGCGAACAGGACACCGACGCGCAGCGGAGGTGTCCTGTTCGCCATGAAGGGGCTTATAAAAATAATTCACCGCCGGAAGTTGTGAAGTGCACATGCAAGTGAACGGAACGTTGAAAAGACCCGTGTAATAAGTATATATATATCTGGCCACTGTATATTCGGCCACTTGCTGACGTCTTCAACCCACTCATTAATAGTACACGGATGTGGAAGTCGGACACCATTTGTCAAAGTCAACTTGTTGAAGTAAAATTTGTGATCTTGTGTTTATAATTCCCTCGCATAGCTTGACAAGCTGTTGATCTCTGCCATACTTCTGTTGCCAGACTGCGCGCGCATGCGTTCTACGTCATCATTGTATACAAACAGTAAAAGGGTTTATACGCCCCATTGTACCGATTTTGGTTGTAGTTCCATGAGACATCCACTGGGGGTGATCGCGGGCGAGTCCAGATTGAATGGGAGTCTATGGGGCTAAACGGCTAATTATGCCTCTTTCACCTGCTTGTCGTTGAAATATCGGAATTTTTATTGTAGATTCCGCAAGTTCAATATAGATTATGGTTCAAAAGTAAAATGAGTGAGTACTTATGTCCTTTCGATTTCTTACAGTTTGGGCCGTTGTTGGCCATACACGCTAGCATTCTGCTAATGATGCTGATTGGTCAGGACGGACTTGCGACTGATTACGACCAGAGACCCCTCTCAGGGCTCCAGAGTGCGCCTAATTTGGGCGCACATGCGCCTAGAATTCGGGGTAGTGCGACCAAATATTTTATTTGGGCGCACCGGTGCGACTGAAAATGTATCTGGTATAATTTTATTTATTTACAGAGCAGTCTATTCATAATATTGTAATAACCACGGAAGAGGCAGTGAATGAATTATTGATTAGACAGCGATTTATTAGATACCTAATAAACCGTTGGAACACGCAAGACCGGTAACAATAGCAACGCCGGTAAACAAATCCGCGAAGCCCAATCCAGGGGCCTGTACTACGAAGCTCGATTAGAGGGTTAGCGAGGTATGTTGAGCTGACAGCCTGGGTTAGCTGTACCATGATAGTCGATCTCTCAAGTGTCGCTGTCTCACCATGGGACTTACGCTCAGCACCAAACCTGGTCGGAGAGCAGCTTTTCAGCGAGTCTACCCGGAGATCGGCTACTTATATCGGCGTGCGCAGCTTCCTAGCCCCTCCTCCGATAATGGCGTCACCATTTGTGGGTGTTCCCATGGACCTCGGCGCACTTATCGTACAGGCATCTCTCCGGAGACAGAGGGGTTTTTCGGGACAGAACCGATCCCTTGGCATTGTCTGACGATATTCTTTATGAGGGATACAGATTCTGCATTTATTTAAAGCAGTGGTTTCAAACTGTGGGGCGCGCCCCCCCTGGGGGCGCCAGAGTTCTTCAGGGGGGGCGCGACGTGAGAAAAAAATAAACCCGAAAAAAACCTGAAAGACGTTGATTCAAATCATCAGTCGTACTTCAACTGTAGAAGTAACATAACCAGTGCTTAATTTGTCAAGTGGGAGCTCCCGGAGCGCTGAGGACGAGTAGAAAAAAAGCGGCGGGGGTGGGGGGGGGGGGGGGGGGGGGGGGGGGGGGCTCTGGTGGGCGCTTGGGCGGGGGCTCTGGTGGGCGCTTTCGAACAACCCACACTTATTTAGTCAACATCGCAAGAAATTAGCCTACTAAAGCCTCGTGAATGGGGATGTATCCCAGAAAAAATAGTAAACATATGTTAGGTTGGAGAGACACACAGCCACACGTTATAAAGTTTACCGTTGTTTACTAACAGTTGAGGAATAATGTCATGCACTCGCAGGTGCGTCATTGAGTCATTGTATTCTCAACACAAACAAAATACACCAAGTCTTTGAAAATGGATCTCCGTCGCATCAAAAGATGAAAACAAATAGATAGGCTACCTCATAGATTATAGTAGGCCTAGTTAGAACAACAATCTGGCATGACAACTTGGCCACGTTAACAAATAGACACACACACACACACACACACACACACACACACACACACACACACACACACACACACACACACACACACACACACACACACACACACACACACACACACACACACACACACACACACACACACACACACACACACACACACACACACACACACACACACACACACACACACACACACACACACACACACACACTCCAGATCCAGCTGGCGGAGCGCACGTCAGAGCTTCCGGAGCGCGCTCCCCCTTGCTCCCCCTCAAATTAAGCACTGAACATAACTAAATCAATTTCAACCGATTATCTTTGTGCAAACCATTTGACAAATCTACACACTTGTATCTTCAATAATATCTAAACAGAATTTCGATATCATTTAAAATGTCTTCAGAATCACAGTTTTAGTTTCATACCGCTTCGTTTTCAGCTGTTTTCATTGAAGACGTCAGCCCATTCTGATACACCTACTTCTAGACATCGTAACTCATTCCTTTTTCAACCGTTTACCATCGTTCAAACCATTAAACAAATCTACTCACTTGTACCTTCAATACTATCGAAACGGAATTTTAATAGCATTTATACTTTTTTCAGAATCACAGATTTAGTTTCAAACCGGCGTCGTTTTCAGTTGCTTATAATAATTTCAGGTCACCATAGCAACGCTGGTAAACAAACCCTGCCGAATAGTCGAATCTCTGGACTGAAAAGGCAGATCTGATTCGACTCAGAAAATTCTGTGTCGGGGACCCTGAATGAATCTGTGTAAACTGGCAGTTTACACAGATTAAGATGTTCAAATGTATTTGTACGCAAAAATATGTAATGTTTCAGCAATATATTTAAAAAATATGTTTAAAAAATATGTTTCAAATGTTTCAAAAATATGTTCCAAATGTTTTAAAATTATGATCGGAGATGTTTGAAATGTGTAAAATAATTAAAATAGCTTTCAAAACACAGGTATTTAGAAAAAATTGGGGGGGGGGGCTCAGCTGAATTTCTTTCTCTGAGGGGGGGCTCACTCTCTCACACTTTGAAAACCCCTGATTTAAGGCATTTATTTAATGGTCAAGATATTATTAATCAATGGCGTAAATATCGACGGTGCAACCGGTGCAGCCGTTGCAGCTGCCCACCCCCCCCCCCCCCCCCCCCCCCCCCCCTCAACAACTCAGCGCAAGGAAGGCACGGTCCAACGCCCCCCCCCCTCAACAACTCAAAACTTGGGTGCACCATAAATACGTGCTGGTGCACCCAAATAAAAAATGTAGGCGCACCAGTGCACCCAAGGAAAAAGTTAGTCTGGAGCCCTGACCCCTCTTGACGGCATCTGAAGCTGAAGAGCAATCAGAAACGTGTTAACTCAATTTTTGCGTACTGTATTTATATTTTCCTGCAGGCCCTTTTATTTTTTAGATAGTATGTATGGTGAAAGTACATGGGCATAAATGGAATTTCTTCCATTTCTTATGTTCAATGTGTTATATACATGGTAGGTACGGTATGACCACCTTAAATAATACAGTCAATATCCCGCTCAATATCATTTAATCTGTCATTGTCTATTTTTCGAAAATAAAGATAGTTTAAAAAAGAAATGCCTCGTAAATGTGCAATGATAAACTGCACTTACAGTGGAAACGGATTGTCCGTCTTTTCGTTTCCCAAGGACAGAAAAAGGTAACGTTCTTGCTTGCTCCTGTATGAATGGTCCTAGGCTACCTGAGGCTTCACCTGGTAAGGAAAGTTGCGCTGGAGCCCGGGTAATATCGCACATGGCTTATTCAAGTTGCGCACTAGACATTCTCTAAAGTGTCGAGACTCAAGCACTTAAAGCTATACTGTACGATGTGAGAGAGCTAGCATGATTTGAAATGAGCTTCTCTTCGGAGTTCCGTTTAACTCCGCCCCCACCCTCCAGGACTCCCTGCCCCCACCCCTCGACACAGAGCCGTGCACGAGCGCTGCTGCTGCTTACGGCTTACTTCAACGGCAACCATTGCGTCACTTTTCAGGCCATTCAACTCCCTCAGCTGTCGCCATCGCTGAAAAGCGAATCCAATATTTATCCTCGTTTTTCCTCGAGCATTCTCCAACTTTTTTTTTGTTGCTGCCTTTTCAGTTTCTGTCTTTCTTTTTCTTGCCTTTTTAAAAGGATGAACCGGGGCAAGTAACGGTGGCAGTGGTAACTTCTGTTGTTTCTCTTCCATTGTGTAAACGTTGTAGGCTCACTAGGTCTAGTCCACTGTCATGAACTACTATTGCCGCTTTTCCACTGCATGGTACCAGCTCGACACGACTCGACACGACTCGACTCAGCTCGCATTTTTTGCGTTTCCACCGCGGTACCATGGTATCTGGTACCTGAAGTGGCTGCTTTTTCTAGTACCTACTCGCTCTAGGTTCCAAGCGAGCTGAGCCGATGCTAAAAGGTGACGTCGGCAGACGGCCGGCGACTGATTGGCCAGAGAGTGTGACGAAGTCACGAGAGCGACATGCTGGTAACATCCATAGCAGCGCCGCAGCCAACATGTTCCACTTCTCGCGTACACAAATACGTCACGGCCCTTTCGCGCAGCCGACCCCGCCCACGTCCAGGAGGTACTATTTGCGGTGGAAAAGCACCCGTGCTGCTACCGTGTCGAGTCGTGTCGTGTCGAGTCGTGTCGAGTCGAGCTACATGTGCGGTGGAAAAGCGGCATATGACAACAACGCTTTCTTTGCCCTCCGTGAACCCGCTCAGGCCGGCTCAGGCTCGTACACAGAGGGGAGAGAACGCGCAGGCTTGTGATTGGTTCTTTAGATTCGGGCAGTGTCTCCGATTGGTAAGCATTTTAACAGGTTTATAGCAGATACAGAATTAGTCAATTTTTCGCTTCTTTTTCATTGCCCATAAGTTATTTATTGCTGTCAGGATGTACTAACCAATTTCAAAAACATATTAAAAAGTGCATATCACTGGATCCCGTACAATATGCCTTTAACTCACCTTAACCGATTGTTCCATACAAATGGTTAGTTAACGATTTAACAACTTCAACATCTGCTATTACAGTCGTTATTTATTTGTAGGACTTGGGCTAATGACCTTGCACAGAGGGAAAACCATCTACACCACTTGTCATTGATTTCTATGCATTCACTGATCTTTACAGATGGGTTTGTTTTAAGCCAGGGGTTTTCAAAGTGTGAGAGAGTGAGCCCCCCCTCAGAGAAGAAATTTCAGCTGAGCCCCCCCCCCCCTGGATTACTTTCTTCTGTGACCGCCGGGGCTTGGTCACCAGACTTGGGTGCTTGGTCTCAATATGACGCCGGAGTCAACATGGTCTCATACCGTCATTAGCTAGCACCTCTTTGCAAACATCACACTTTGGCAGCGGAGCATCTTCAGATCAAGTCCATGAAAATCCCAAGTTTAAATATTCATGGTCATACTTCTTCTTTTTTTGCTTGCCCCAGACTCTGTCTCCTTACTCACTGTAGCTTTAGATACTAAAAACCGATCCATTTTGCTAAAGTTAGCCAGCAATATTATTTTCTAGGGCTGTCCCCGACTCTGAATTTTCTGAGTCGAATCAGATCTGCCTTTTCAGTCCAGAGATTCGACTATTCGGCGGGGTTTGTTTACCAGCGTTGCTATGGTGACCTAAATTAACTGAAAACGATGCCGGTTTGAAACTAAAACTGTGATTCTGAAAAAAGTATAAATGCTATCAAAATTCCGTTTGGATAGTATTGAAGATACAAGTGTGTAGATTTGTTTAATGGTTTGAACGATGGTAAACGGTTGAAAAAGGAATGAGTTACGATGTCTAGAAGTAGGTGTATCAGAATGGCCAGGCGTCTTCAATGAAAACAGCTGAAAACGAAGCGGTATGAAACTAAAACTGTGATTCTGAAGACATTTTAAATGATATCGAAATTCTGTTCAGATATTATTGAAGATACAAGTGTGTAGATTTGTTAAATGGTTTGCATGAAGATAAACGGTTGAAAATTGATTTAGTTATGTTCAAGGGCGTCAGTTTGTTTTTAGAAGTGGTGGGGACCAGTGGCGGCTCCTGACATTTTTTTCAGGTGGTGCAATTTCCCCCGTTATGTCCATAAGTACCATAAAAGTCCATAGGACTGAGGTATATTTGTCTAGGTAGCAAGACCATTTCCCTAACTTGTTAGTGCATATAAATTCAGGTATCAGATATCAATTAAGCAGGCTGACAGTTTACCAAAAGACCAAAGGAGAGACTAAATTGCAGAGAGGCAGACAAGGGAAGTTAAGTTCAAATGTTTTACTGAGTCAAAAAGGTGCTTGAACAAAGGCACGATGGTAGACCAGCAAGATACAAAAAGAAGGATGTCCAAAATATTTAGCCACAGTTCAAAATGCTCAGTAGGTAGCAGTAAAAAGTCACAATACAAAAATCCAACACAGAAGATCCAATGGAAAAATATCAAAGAATATCCAACATCCACAAGTAAGCTTCTTCTCAAAAATAAAAAAAAAGTCACAGTCTTAGCAAGGTGTAAACATTCAGAGTCCAAAAAGACAACAGAGTACAAGAGAAACATCAATTTACAAGTCAAGTGATCTGCAGGAGACAATCCCAAGACTGAGCACTGGCAAAGAAACTGAGGAGGCATTTGAAGGGAAACTAAATGAGGTACATGTGATAAGCTACTCTAAAAGAAAACATGACTCACTAACCTCACACTTTTTGAAAAAAGCAACCTTAACACTGCTTTGTTTAATACAAAATACACAACAGGTGAAAAGAGCTTGATATTGTTACACAGAGAGAGACAGAGACAGAGACAGAGACAGAGAGAGAGAGAGAGAGAGAGAGAGAGAGAGAGAGAGAGAGAATCACTTGTACTGGAATTTGCTGCGTCTCTCTTTTAATGCAGCAAAGCAGTCAATGACTCGCTCATTGAAGTCAGGCATGCTAAGGACAAGTTTCCGTTCCATTGAAAGCATGGCCAGGGCGTTAAGACGTTCCTGGCGCATGGAGTTGCGAAGAAAGGTCTTTATCCTCTTCAAAGTTGAGAAGCATCTCTCTGCTTCAGAGGTGGTCATGGGTGTGGTGATAATGATGTTCAACAGAGCAACAGTCTCTGAGAACGTGTCCTGTAGGTTGTAGGACATGAGCAGCTGGTAAAGTGCCAGTGCACCACAACATCCCTTAAACTCTGGGTTTTCGTAGATGAGGGAGAGCTCTGTGTGCAGCTTTGCTTGATCCAGCATGGGGTATGCCTTCACAGTGGCATGCAGCGCTTCGGTTGGAAATGAATGGCAGTACCTTCCAAACAGATCTCCTTGCAGTAAGGTGGCACTAACTAGGTGGTCGGTGAAGGAAAACCGCTCCTTGCAGTGAGCCAAGATGGTGTCACAGATCTCTTTAGCCATCCTCTGCTTTTCTTCCTCTCCCAACGCTGTCCTTGATCGTTTGGCAGCTGGTTCTCCCTGGACCTGCTGAAGTGAGGGGGAGCCCCTGAGAAAATACACAACATTTTTTGTTAGTTGGGCCATTTGCTGTTGTGTAGTCTACATGCTACAGGCTGTTTATCCATTTGAAACACCATTATTTCACTGTATCCTTTTAAGGCGAGACACGGCAGGCAAAAACATCGTTTTTTTCAGCAGTGGTCAATTTTGAGATTTTGAGATAGTTCACTCCCTGAACATGTAATCTTTCATACTAGCATAAAGAAAATATCCTAATTATACATTAATGTGTATATTTATTCACATTTTGTCTGTTCGCGACGTTAGAATTCTCAGAGGTTTCCCGGAAAGTTAGCATTCTAACGTAACGTGCAGTATATCAGCTGTTTTCTGATGCTTGTCATGTTTGGTATTGCTAAAAAGCTCTGTATCTTCCACACAACGCAGTGTCATCCAAATAATGACATTTCCTTTCCATCAGTAACTAATGATGTTAGTAAGAATGGGGCTTTAAACCTGAGGACGCAATTTCATTGGTTTGCGATGGTTTCTGATAACGTGATTCGTTCAGACGCATCACGTGGTATGGTTTGACACTTCCTTGATTAGCTTTCCGCGGGATATTTTTGGAATGAATGAAAAGCAACGCAAGCAACAATGTCATCGAGAAAAAGACGTAAACAGTTGTCGATCGCTAGAGAAAGTAAAATAGGTGATATAAGTAATGAATTGCCCTGTGCCGTGTCTGCGTCTGAACGGAAGCTTTCAATGGGAAACCTGGGGGGTGATATTCAGATAGATGAAGCGCAAACCGGTGCCACACAGCAGTGGCTGCTTGTGCATGTCGGCCGCTTAAATGACCTGATACAAGATTTGCTCTGTCCAAATTGTGCTGGGTCAGGGCTTGAAATCCACATAGATCCCCAGAATTATGGATTCTGCAGTAATCTATCGCTAGAGTGCTGTCTTTGTAAAGGGGATCCGTACCGTACAAGCGTGTACACGTCGACGCGACTTCAGGAGGAGACCAGAAGTGATGTCGCGTTTGACGTGAATGTGCGAATGGTCCTGTTGGCACATGAGCTAGGGATGGGCTATGCAGCGCTGAAAAAGATCAGCAAGGTGTTGGGGATCCCTGCCCTTCATCTTAGAACTTATCAGAGGCATGATAAAAGAGTGACAGGTATGGATACAGGATTGTGTCAGAAAAGTTTAAGCAGTTTGTAGAATTTCTAATGACAGAGATAGCCTAATGAGCATAGTGGTTAGCACCTTGTGACACACCGCTGGACTGGGCATAGGGCATGGCGGGCATATGCCCGGTGGCCTGAAGCCTTTTATTTATTTTTTTATTCATGCCAAACTCGCGTCTAACGTAGCAGGCCACGTTAACTTCAATGCAGGCCACATTAACGTCAATTCAAGTTAATGCAAGTTAAACTGGCAGATCTGCCCTTTATCATGATTGATTGAAGCCTGGGCCAATGAGGTGAGGGGCAGGCCAATTACGTTTTGTAATTGTGTGCATGGCTAGTTACAACGCTGCTGCCGCCAGGTTGTTTCTTTATTCTTCATTCTGTTTGTGTGACTGTCGTGCGTCTGCCTTACGAAGTAAAAGCTTGCTGTTTTGCACCGTCTGTGATGCGGTGGCGTCTGCTGGTGTGTGGTATGACGGCTTCCCTGAGTCATCCAGTCATTTCTTGCTTTAATAATGCATTGTATCACACAAGTAATGATATATTATTCATAGTTTAGCCTACAGTATTACATTTATTATAATTATATTAACTAAAATGAATTAATTAATATTTTTTAATATAATTCCTTTACTTAAATTTAAGTAACAAGGTTGAAAGAAATGACATCTAAAAAGTAATGTGACCTACGGTCAATAGATCATACTTTTGATAAGCCTAACAGTATTTTGGGAGAACTTTTCATAATGCTTCTCATAGTGTTAAAATGTTTGTGTCTCCTAGTGCATATTGATCGTTTAAGGCAGTGATTCCCAACAAGGGGTATATGGTACATATACCACCTGAGGTGCGCAAGCAAACTGCAGGGGGTATGTGGATAAATTAACGAATGTGTGCAGCATAGTCATTGCATGAGTGAAGGGGTACTCATGGTGTGACAAAAAGGCTTAAGGGGTACGCATGTCAAAAGCAGTTGGGGAAAAAACCCACGCTGTCACACAGCGCGCTTACATTTTTCCCCGTCAATACCTGGTGGTGGCCTGCTCTTGGTTAAAAATGCCCGGCCTGAAAAATTTCCCCAGTCCAGCCCTGTTGTGACATAATTTTATGACATTTCTGTAACAGTATTTGTTTTCTATGGTTGGAATAAGGATGGATTTATAAGAATAGAATAAACAGTCATCTCATTCATTATGTTGTGTTGGTCAGTTTTACTTTTACAGTTAAGATTTCGATTCAGTGGCAAAAACAAAGAATATAAACCTTCTAATCAAATTAGTACATGGCAGGACATTGAAGTGAATTATTTTCCATCTGATAGCTTTACCTTATGACAACATTAGTTCACTGGGCAAACCTAGGCCCATAGTTGCACACAGGGAGGGAGTTAGGGGGGAGAAGGGCGCTCTCACGCACGTGCGCACATACACACACAGGCACAGAGTAATGGGTCTGTCTGCTTGGATAAAAGTAGGCTACTTGCTAAGCAATCACACAATTTGCATAGTGTAAAATTAGGGACAGCTGACGTTTATTCCTTTCATTCAATGTATCACTTTCAGCTTATCTAACAAACTGCCCCAGTGACTGTTCTTGACCTAATCCCTGGTCCTATCCAAAAAACAAAAAAAAGGTTTTTGCCACAAGTGAAAGAAATGTGACCTGTATCAATAAAACCAAACCAAATGAACAGTTCTTGATACAAATTACATTTCATTATAGCAGCGGAAATTGAGAGAGGACTGGAGTCCTTGCACAGGACCAGGGAGCAAGTCAGGCAGGCCTACGCTGATTTAAATCCAGATGTGGCAGAGTTGCTGAGGGAGGATGAAGATGCAATAATCAACATCAGTGTATCTTTTGATGGCACCTGGCAGAAAAGGGGCTTCACCTCACACTATGGCATAGGGGTGTGCATAGACATTTTCACTGGTCTAGTGATAGACTTTGAGGTCCTATCCTCATATTGCCACGGATGTGCCCTCAAAGAAACTGCCAGGCATGAGGGAAAGATTACAGAGGAGGAGATTGAGAGCTGGAGGGAAAAGCACGACTGTGCAAAGAACTTTCAGGGCTCTAGCAAGGCTATGGAGCAGGAGGCAGCGAAGAGGATGTGGGCCAGGTCCATAAGTCGTCACCAGTTGAGGTACACCCAGATGCTGTCAGGTGGGGATAGCGCAGCATTCAGGGGGGTGGTGTCCCTCAACCCATACCCAGAGCATGAGGTTGACAAGTTGGAATGCATAAACCACGCTCATAAGCGCATGGGCACAGCCCTTAGAAAATTAAGTGCTGAACGCAAATTGGGGGGGAAGGGTCTGGGAAAATTAACGGCCAAAAAATGTAAAACTCTACAGAATTATTACAGGGGGGCAATTTTAAACAACCAGGGATCCATTGACAGCATGAAAAACGAAATATGGGCTGATCTCCTCCACGTCATGTCCACTGATGAGGTCCCATTGCACAACAGGTGCAACCCATCCTGGTGTTGGCACAGGAGAGCTGAGGAAAATGGGGAAACACCTGAGAGCCACAGTACCCATGCAGGGAACTTTTTGTCCAAGGATGTGGGCCAGAAGCTTCTCCCCGTGTACCACCGCATGTCGAGCGACAGCCTGCTGCAGCGCATGCAGCATGGTGGCACTCAAAATGCAAATGAGTGCCTCAACTCCGTCATATGGGCTCGCTGTCCCAAAACAGTGTTTGTTGGGAGGAGTAGAGTGGAGGCAGCAGCAAGCATGGCCATCTCAACTTTTAATGAGGGGGCCTCTGCCATGCTTGCTGTGATGGAAAAGCTATGGCTTGAAAGCACTGTTGTCACCATCACCACAATTAAGGAAACTGACATGTTGAGAATTGCTAAAGCTGACACCATACAATCAGAGAGTGTTAAACGTCGTAGAAAGACTCTTAGCACAGCTAAAAAGGTAGTTAGGCACCAACAAGAGAGGGGTGAGGGGCCAACATACGGTGCAGGCATGGACAGCTAGGCTGTTAACACTAGGGTGGCTGTTTTTTGTACATTTTGTGTAAAGTGTTGTTGCATTTCTGGTTGCAGAGTTGCCGTTCTGGTGGAAAATCTGTGTGTGTGTGTGGTTGTCTACAGTTGGTAGACCTGTTTTGTTAATAAATTATCAATTTTCATGTACTTGGGATGTTGCATATTGTTATTACTATGGGCCTGACTAGTTGTTTTGCTTGCAAGGAATGCTTTTCTAACAGAAATGTGTGGAATTTTACAATGTAAATCTTTAAATGCGATTTTCTCAAAATGAGTTTTTTCTCATACTCCAAGGAATAAATCTCCACTTCAGTTCAACCTATATACACCAAACTTTCCAGTCTTGTACACAACTATATTATGAAGACATTAACAGAGGGATTTGTAAATATGTTATTCCTAGCCTGAATATTATAACATTATGTCCTCAAAAACATGGCGAAAATCGAAAATTTCTTTCAAACATTATGCAAATGAGCGCATATTTAATTAGATAATACCTCATTTGCATATTCAAACATCAAAATACAAAAAAAATGTAATACATTTTTTTCTCATCGAAACATGAGTAATCAACTGAGAAAGTTTCATGGTGATACCTATTATTTAAGATTTTTACCCTATTCACCTGCAGTGTCTCGCCTTAACAACATAAAAACACACACAGAACTCTTTAGTTCACAACTTTTCTTTAGTTTTGCAAAGGATTTTAAGCTAGTGCAGTCATTTCAACAAACTAGACTACACCACAGAGGCTACATTTAATTAATCATTATTGGCATAATTTAATTAATCATTATTGGTACAACATAGTTATCAATATATTCTTATAATCGTACCTTATGGCCTGCACACTGCTTGTGAACCTCTGGAGGGCCCGCTGGATGAGTACTGCATCGATGTCCTTCTGCTGGAGTTGCTGGTACAGGATGTCGACATGGGGCATGATGTTGTGAAAAACGCTCAAGAAAAAAACGAAGTCTTCATCTTGCAGCATTCGGATGAACCCAGATGCCTCTCTCACTGTTGGTTGGTCAAATGATGTCTTGATGGTTTCGAAACATTCAATGAGGTCGGCTCGATTCTCACTGACAGTGTTGACGATCCTGCTGTTGAAATTCCATCTTGTAGCTGAAGCCCTCGGCAGTCTCCGGGCGACGACCTGATCGAGAATGCTGGTCCTCTTGGGTGAACGGGAAAAAAAACTCGAAATCCCACTCAGCTCAGAGAAAAAAACCTTCACTTTGCTTATATTGGATGTGGCTTGCTGCATGATCAGGTTCAGTTGGTGTGCGTAACAATGCACATAATGTGCATTTTTGAAGTGTTCACGCACCTTTTGCTGCACACCAGCCTTCTCTCCCCTCATCACACTGGCACCATCATACGCTTGAGCGATTAGTTTCTCTCTCTCGTCGTCGGAAAACAGACTGTTCAGTCGCTCCAGGATCACATTCGCTATAGAGGTCGCCGTTGACTCGGTGAGGGGAAGAAACTCAAAAAAACGTTCATGCACTGCATACTTGCCGTCGATGTATCGGAGAACAAGAACCAGCTGAGTCTGCGTGCTGACATCGGTGGTCTCGTCAGCCTGGATGGCTACAAACTTCGCAGCCTTCACCTCCTCGACAATCCGTTCCTTCACCACACCCAGCATACACCCCAGCAGTTCGTTTTGAATCGTCTTGGATGTGCCCTTGAAGACACTTGCCGTTTTCAGGTGCTCATCAAACACCTCATCCAACTGTGCCACAAAATCGACAAGGCCCCGAAAAATACCAGGGTTGGCGGAGCCCTCGGTTTCGTCTCTGCCTCGCAAAGCTAGCTCAAATATGCCGCAAAACTTCACACACTGGATGAGCCGATTGAGTATGTGGCGGTTCTTGCTCACCTCATCGTTGTGACGAAGCACTGCTAGCCGATACCCCTCATCCAGCTGTGTAGCAATGTTCACTCTCCCTAAAGCTGAAAACTTCAGACAGCTGTCCATGTGTTTTTTTGCCTTCTCGTGCTTTTTAACTTAGTCAGACAGATGTTGCATATCCGTTACCCCTTTTATTGTCCACGCTGTACCGTCTGCCGTGTTGTTTTCTGGGTGGAAGAGAAGGCAGGGGTAGCAAAAAAGAGCATTGGCTACATCACAGCCGGCTAGCCAGGTTTTTCTGTGGTACCAGTTATTTTTAAAAGATCGTGTGTAGGCCTTCTCCCCTTTCGTTGACACTTGCTTGATGTTTAAATCAGGTCTAGAGGGTCCTAGCTGTTTTATCGCTTCCTTCTCCGCATTAGTACGACGACTAAAGGGCACTTCTCTCAGAGACACTACAGTATTGCACTTCACACTCGCCATCTTCTTCGTAGAATGTTCATGTTCCCGCGGGTTAGCAACAGACAGATGACGTAAGCACGTCGTTTGTGCGAGCACATAAACCCTCATAGAAAATGTATTGGGAGCATGATTTTTGAAAAAAACGGACGTACCATGAATGTCAATGAGAGAGTTCTGGTGCAAATTTGGGCTTGACAGAAATCGCCCCAAATGGGCGTGGCAACACCAGGCGCGACCTTAATCTGATTGGACAATGACATATACAACCAGTTTGCATACAGCAGATTAATCACCCGCCCTAACAATGTGGTAGAAATTAGTGAGTATATTCTATGGTAAACCATGATTATTAATAGGCTTTATATTTTAAATGGTGGAAAACACATGACGCTTGCAGAGTCTGAGTTCAGAGCAGATGGTAGGAGCACAGGAATGTCCTGGGAACTGCGGGGTCAAGTCATGTTGACCTCCGCCTCTCAGCCTTCGGTCATCTTGGCTAACAAGGATAATCTATGCGGACCTCAGACCAGGGTACGGTTGATAACACGCTGAGACGAAGATTGGCAGGGCGGAAACCCCATTGGGTCAAAGGGAACCTCCATTGTTGCAAAGAAATTCCTGTATGTGTATAAAGTAAGGCTGGGACCGAAGTTCAAGCAGTGACTCTGCAGACCCACTCAGGCTGTTGTCGTTGTTGTTTTTCTGCACGATAAAGTCTTTTGTCAATTCTTGCTCCGGACCCCTCGATTTCTTTTGCACTCTCTCTTAAATTAGTCTAAGTGTTTTAAATCTCGATTAATCTCCGATATATTGGCGTCACGAACAGGATGAAATAGGGACTCGTCAGCTGCCGGGCCAGAGGGCGGGACGCGAACGGATCATACGACCAGAGCTCAAGGGTAAGTTGTCTTGCCATATATAGGATAGAGTCGTTTGATCTGTTCTTGCCCCGTCTGAACGCCGAGCAGCAGGTAAAGTGTCTCTTTGATCAAACAAACTAAAATTATAGATAAACGAGCGAGTGAGAGAGACGGGAGCTCCGGAAGAGATTGACGTGCGCGCGCACGTATGCCCTAGGCGCTGTGGTTCTAAATGACCAAGACGCTTTGTGGTTCCCTATTTTGAAACGAGTAAACGAGTTGTTGTTATTTTTAGTTTTGAGGTTTTGGTCAAATAGACCTATTATAAAGTCCTGTGGCTGTATTCTAGAGGATCGAATTAGTGGGAAAGATCCAATAGGACAGTACAGGTCCGCAGGTCGATAAAAGTGCCTGTTGGATGTTTAAAAGTATCCCAAAAGAGCTGGGTTGGAATTCATTGCCGTCTATGAATTCATTTTTATTTTAGAGAGGTTTCCTTGGAATGTCGACTGGTGAATTCTCAATTCTAATCTTGGAGCGGTTGAACTGTAAATCATGCAACAATTGATGGTGAATTTCTAGTTCCGATTTTGGCATTTTTTTTGAGAAAGCAGACTTCTCACACTTTTGAATAGATAAGGTTCTTGGTTGGGGTACCGTTTGAGTTGGTATTTTGAGAAGTTTCTTGTCTGTTTTTGATCTGGTCGAGTGTCTATGTATTCAGCCATTGTTTTGGAAGAATAGGCTTGTTGTTTGGAGTACCATGTGAATGAGTTGAATGTGCTGATCGTGGACCAATTGAGATGCAGCTCTTGGATAAACTGAAATAGTTCATTTATAATTCTGACCTTGGCGCTGCGAAGCGATAAGTACTTGTTTGAAATTCTGGTTGGTTGATTATACATCCGACCGTTCATGTGTTAACCAAAAGGCCAGTTTCTACACTCGGTCAACCTTTTATTTTGTAATTAATTACAAACAATTCGGACATTTTTCAATATAATATTAAAAATGTTATGAATCGGTTTATTGTCTGTATTTAAGTCGTGTTAGGATTAAGTTACCTCGGAGGTTTTTACGACCCGGTTCATTTGTTGTTGATTCTGTCATAAATAAATTAGGCGGACAGAGAATAGTTAATTGGTTTTGAAGTAGTTGATAATCATAAATAAATTAGACGGATAGAGAATAGTTAATTTGTTGAAGTACTGAAGAAATGTGTAAATCTTCTTTGACTTAAACTTCCTCGCGCTGACTCTAACTGCACGTGCACGAGCAAACACACAGGGGACGAGCAGGAGCCTGCAGGCCAGCCTTAAAGATAACAGTGAAGGGTGGGGGCCACATTCCAACCTTCGGGAGGGAGACGAGCGCTTGGGAAGAGTTCACATTTGTAGCTTAGAGATAGTAAAGTATAGAAAATAACTAGTAGAATAAACTCAAATAAATTTTATTAATAAATAGTGTACTTCAGAATAGATAAATAAAGTAATAAAGTAATAATTAAAAATGGCACCAACAGCGGTAGAGATTTTGAGTAGAGACCGTCTATTGCTCAAAGGTGAGATGAAAAAGATCTCTGAGAATTGGGAAGAAAGGACAGAAGCAGCAGGTACTATATGGCCCATGGGAGGGACTTTTGATCCAATAATATATCGGGACATGGAGGTAGTAATAAGGAATTACATAGATAACAGAAGTGGAAAAACGGCCTTAGCGAAGAAAGACAGGGAAAGGTTAGTGCTAGCTTTGTTCGAAAAGGAGGGAGAGAGGTGGCGCGCATTACAACGAGTGGCCAGAAAAATAATCACAAGGGAAGAGTGTAACAATGCTGACACTAGTTATAGTAAGAGTGAGGATGAGGACGAAGATGAGACAAGTGGTGATGAGCACAGTAATAAAGATGTGAAAGATGGTAATGAGCGAATTTGCGAAGGGCCTTTTCCTAGAAAGAAAAGGAGAGGAAAAAACACAAAGACGAGGACGAAGTCTCAGAAAAGGCAAACAAAAAAGAGTACTAAACTCAAGGGGGAGGGGTATAGTGAGAGCCCAGCGACAGAGGAGCCTGGCTGCAGTATATCAGTACTAAGCCCCACACCACTCGAGTTAAATGAGAAACTAAGGAAATCACAAAGAGGAAAAAAGGCACCCGACACCGTCCCAGGAATTTTTCCTATTTTAGTCAAAGGACAACAGGTCCACTATCAACCGTGGGGTTCACAGGACTTGGAGGGAGTCATTTCTAAACTCCCTAACATAATTAACGGGGCGTCTAAATGGATTAGAACATTTGAGGAACTCACAGTGGGAAAGCTAATTGCAGTGGGTGACCTGAAAGCTCTGTTGGCAAGAGTATTGGGGTTATCCAAGATGGAGTTTGTACTGAGGAATGGAGGGTTGAATATACTGGATGGAAAGTATGATGAGACTACACTTGATCATTACAGAGGGGCGTTGTGGGCCACACTCAGGAGGGAGTTCCCGGTCCACATGGATCCTAAAGACATGAGAGTTCTCCCCATTGGTGACACAGAGAACCCTGCATCCTACCTGCAGGCCCAAGTAGACAGATGGCGCATGGAGACGGATGAGGATCCTGAGATCCATCCGGTGTTCTCTGTCATGTTTAGAAACTCTGTGATAGAGACACTTCCCAGCCAAATCAAAGCCAAGCTAGAGGATGTGGTTGGACTGTCTACATCAGGATCTCATAGAAATTTTAATGGCCATTTAGTTCATGCAGTGGATGAATATCGTCAGAATAAATGTTGTTGTGGCAACGACGCGGGGCGCTCCTCTTTTGAGCGACTCGTGATTGAAGGCTTTTTTAAACATTATATAGCGAATTTTTTTTCAAGTTTTGTCCAGTTAGACTGGTGCAATACATTTGTGAAGTATGGATAGTGAGAGTTCTGCATCGTTTGATTTAAAACATCAATCCACAACGGAATATGAAGATAGTTTCTCTGCTGGGGTCACCGCGCATCAAATGGCATCGAGACGCACCTACACCAGCAGTAGGGCCGAGATCGTTTATTGGCCTGTGGCATGTGCCACCGCGACCACTGACATACCATGGCATATGCCGTTCTGGAACGGTAACTGCCGTTCTGAAACGGTAACTGCCGTTCTGAAACGGTAACTACCGTTCTGAAACGGTAACTGCCGTCGCGACCACTGACATACCATGGCATATGCCGTTCTGGAACGGTAACTGCCGTTCTGAAACGGTAACTACCGTTCTGAAACGGTAACTACCGTTCTGAAACGGTAATGCCATGGCATATGCCTTTCTGGAACGGTAACTACCGTTCTGAAACGGTAACTGCCGTTCAGGTGGAACGGTAACTGCAGTTCCCAACAATGGTATGTGACACCAGCATAACTCCTCCGTATAATTTCAAGACAGGTATTGCCATAAATGTAAAGGTATATATATTTGGTATTTATTGACACAATATCACAACATAACGCCGTAAATAAAGGGATTTACACGTTTCTCTCGTCCGTGCTGTTGTTAGGATATTTCCGATCTGTTTTGTTGTTGCTTTTGTAATGACAGATGCTTTTGAAAACAGCCGGACTTGCTCCGGTGACGGTAGTTATAGCCTAGCCTTCTAGGTGGCCATAGAGCTAGTCTATTGCTTTGTTCCAATATCCATACTATCCGCAGTCATTATACTTTATTTTAGTATGACTTCTTTTTTTATATAGTTTGAGTACGTAGTGCGTTGCAATTAAGATCAGGGCGAAAGGAAGTGTAGTGAAAGGACCCGGATGGTATACTCAAACGGTCAAACCGATGAGTGTGGATTGATGTACACCTTTCGTGCTCCACGGCAGCGATCTAATAGCTACGTAGCTGAAGAGGCGGAGCCAGGCTGAGCCAACGTTGGCGCATTTTCTTTAATAGGTCCATGCATTTTCCACGTATCCTGCATTAATGGAGTCATTTTGTTGTTTTAATAGCTTTATAACTACTATGTGTAAAGAGTTCACCGTTCAAAGTGAGATGTTTATTGCGGTTGCGATCGTAGTTTCCGGTTAGTGCACCAGAGCCAGGTCCCTATAGGGGTGGCACTGTAGGCTATGGCTAGACAGTCATCCATTTTCCACTCGTGTTTTATCAAGATGTTCTAGTAGCGTAGACTATAATAAAGCCTATACTGTATGACTGCTTCAGCTCATAACTATTCAATAGGCCAAATATTAAGTTTTGCATTTGTTGTTATTGGTGTTTAACCAAATAATTTAAGCAGGCCTATAGGTTCCTATCATTTAACCCTGATCCAGTGTCATAAACCTTTCTATATCGACATGATCCAGTGGTATCATGGCATACAGGCCACCGTTTTTCCGCTGGCATGCCACTCATGTAAAATGGTATTACCAGTTTCTACTGGCACCTACCGTTTTTCCGCTGGCATGCCACTCATGGAAAATGGTAATTACCAGTTTCTACTGGCACCTACCGTTTTTCCGCTGGCATGCCACTCATGGAAAATGGTAATTACCAGTTTCTACTGGCACCTACCGTTTTTCCGCTGGCATGCCACTCATGGAAAATGGTAATTACCAGTTTCTACTGGCACCTACCGTTTTTCCGATGGCATGCCACTCATGGAAAATGGTAATTACCAGTTTCTACTGGCACCTACCGTTTTTATAAGAATGATTGTGTAGCTGTGAATCATGAGTGGTATGTGTGTATGAACGGGCAAATACCACAGGAAAGGAATATCTACTGGCAAACGGTAGGTGCCAGTAGAAACTGGTAATTACCATTTTCCATGAGTGGCATGCCATCGGAAAAACGGTAGGTGCCAGTAGAAACTGGTAATTACCATTTTCCATGAGTGGCATGCCAGCGGAAAAACGGTAGGTGCCAGTAGAAACTGGTAATTACCATTTTCCATGAGTGGCATGCCAGCGGAAAAACGGTAGGTGCCAGTAGAAACTGGTAATACCATTTTACATGAGTGGCATGCCAGCGGAAAAACGGTGGTTCCAGTAGGAAATGGAACTTCCGATTAACATAATTGGCTTGCCAGCGGAAAAACTTTTGGCCTGTATGCCATGATACCACTGGATCATGTCGATATAGAAAGGTTTATGACACTGGATCAGGGTTAAATGATAGGAACCTATAGGCCTGCTTAAATTATTTGGTTAAACACCAATAACAACAAATGCAAAACTTAATATTTGGCCTATTGAATAGTTATGAGCTGAAGCAGTCATACAGTAGGCTTTATTATAGGCTACGCTACTAGAACATCTTGATAAAACACGAGTGGAAAAATGGATGACTGTCTAGCCATAGCCTACAGTGCCACCCCTAACGGAAACTACGATCGCAACCGCAATAAACATCTCGCTTTGAACGGTGAACACTTTACACATAGTAGTTATAAAGCTATTAAAACAACAAAATGACTCCATTAATGCAGGATACATGGAAAATGCATGGACCTATTAAAGAAAATGCGCCGACGTTGGCTCAGCCTGGCTCCGCCTCTTCAGCTACGTAGCTAAGATCGCTGCCGTGGAGCACGAAAGGTGTACAATCCACGATTCCACACTCATCGGTTTGACCGTTTTGAGTATACCATCCGGGTCCTTTCACTACACTTCCTTTCGCCCTGATCTTAATTGCAACGCACTACGTACTCAAACTATATAAAAAAGAAGTCATACTAAAATAAAGTATAATGACTGCGGATAGTATGGATATTGGAACAAAGCAATAGACTATAGCTCTATGGCCACCTAGAAGGCTAGGCTATAACTACCGTCACCGGAGCAAGTCCGGCTGTTTTCAAAAGCATCTGTCATTACAAAAGCAACAACAAACAGATCGGAAATATCATAACAACAGCACGGACGAGAGAAACGTGTAAATCCCTTTATTTACGGTGTTATGTTGTGATATTGTGTCAATAAATACCAAATATATACCTTTACATTTATGGCAATACCTGTCTTGAAATTATACAGAGGAGTTATGCTGGTGTCACATACCATTGTTGGGAACTGCAGTTACCGTTCCACCTGAACGGCAGTTACCGTTTCAGAACGGTAGTTACCGTTCCAGAAAGGCATATGCCATGGCATTACCGTTTCAGAACGGTAGTTACCGTTTCAGAACGGCAGTTACCGTTCCAGAACGGCAGTTACCGTTCCAGAACGGCAGTTACCGTTCCAGAACGGCATATGCCATGGTATGTCAGTGGTCGCGACGGCAGTTACCGTTTCAGAACGGTAGTTACCGTTTCAGAATGGCAGTTACCGTTCCAGAACGGCATATGCCATGGTATGTCTGTGGTCGCGACGGCAGTTACCGTTTCAGAACGGCAGTTACCGTTCCAGAACGGCATATGCCATGGTATGTCAGTGGTCGCGGTGGCACATGCCACAGGCCATTAAACGATCTCGGCGTCTCTCTACACCAGAGCGGACCTTCTGGAGCTGCGATATGCTTGCAAAACAGTTGATTTGTCACCAGAACAGCTGGATCTCATACCAACACACCGGCTTATAAAGAAGAGAAGGAGGAAAAGAGGATCGAGAGGAGAGATCAGGAACAGGATCAGGAGACGGGGAAGTAAACTACCACTACCTGCTTTCACTCTGGCAAATGTGCGATCGCTACGTAATAAGATGGATGAACTTGCGGCACTTGTTAAACTTGATTCAGATTATCGGAGTACAAGTTTATTCTGTTTCACTGAAACGTGGTTAACTGAGGACATTACAGTGTGCTTGGATGGCTTTACATTCATACGCTTTGACCGGGACAAAGAAGTAACGGGGAAATCAGTCAGAGGTGGTCTTTGCATGGTTGTAAATGACAGATGGGCAACGAACTTCACAGTTCGTGAGATGCACTGCTCACGACACTACGAAATCTTGTCTGTGTCATTTCGTCCCCACTATCTTCCCCGTGAATTTCAATTAATAACAGTAATTCTTGTTTATGTCCCTGGCCCTGACAACGCGCTGGCAGCAGAGCGCATTTTAGAATGTTATGACAATGCCGTCTCCAGGGCATCTGACCAGCCCGTGTTTCTGATGGGAGATTTCAACACATGTGACGTCACCGCACTTCTCCCACAGTTAGAACAGTATGTAACAACGCCAACACGGCTGAATAGAACGCTAGATTTATGTTTTGGAAACATCCCGGGTGCATATGTATCCAAGCCCTGCCCTGCCCTTGGGTCCTCAGATCATAATGTAATACTACTACTGCCTAAGTACAGACAAAAATTGAAGACCCAAAAAGTACAGGCCCAAACCATCATGGCATGGGAGGTAGACTCCATTCAAAGACTGAAAGGATGTTTTGAGCTGACAGATTGGGAAGAATTCTTCAGGGAATGCAATGGTGACCTTAACCTGTTGTACGATACCATATGCTCTTACGTCACATTCTGTGCTGATAGTGTTATTCCCACCAAACAAATTAAGATCTTTGCAAACAATAAGCCATGGATAACCAAAGACCTTAAGAACTGTCTCAATTTAAAAAACTTTGCATTCATCCAGGGTGACCAGCAGAGAGTTAAAGAGCTGAAAAAGGAGCTAAAGCAGAAGACCAAGCTGGCCAAGCTCAACTACAAAAACAAAATGGAGGAGAAGTTCATCAGTGGAGATATAAGGCATGCATGGAGGAGCCTAAACACCATGATGGGCAGGAATAAGAACACTGCTGCAGTACAATGCCCAGACCCTGCTGCCTTTGCTGAAGAACTCAACACCTTCTATGCCAGATTCAACAACACTGACTCTATGGAGGAAATGGTCACTCTCCTATACCCCCCAGAATCTATCTGCATAGAAGAGAAGCGGGTTATATCCATCTTTTCCCATCTCCATTCCTCCAAAGCTCCTGGACCAGATGGGCTGAAGGGCAGAATACTGAAGGAGTGTGCAAGTCAGCTGGGCAGTGTAATGACGGAAATGTTTCAGCTCTTCCTAGATGCCAGTTTTGTGGGCGTGGAAGGAGACCACCATCATCCCTGTTCCCAAAAAGCCCCGGGCTAAAGCTCTGAACGACTTCAGACCAGTGGCACTCACCTCTATCCTGTGCAAATGCATGGAGAGAGTTGTTGCAGGAGAGCTCACCACCACCATCGGTGAGAATCTGGATCCACTGCAGTTTGCCTACAAGCCAAAACGAGGTGTGGAGGACGCTACATTACATCTACTGGATACCATCACAAAGCACCTGGACTCCCAGAACTCCTTGGTCAGGGTCTTATTCATGGACTTCTCGTCAGCATTTAATACAGTTAACATCAACACACTCCTGCATCGCCTTCAGCAGCTTCAGGTCAACCCAGCACTGACACTTTGGATCAAGGAGTTTTTAAAGGACAGACCCCAGCATGTAAAGGTCCAGGGTGTAACATCGTCCAACATCATCCTTAACACTGGAGTCCCACAGGGTTGTGTCTTGTCTCCCATCTTGTTCTCAATATACACCAATGAGATCACATGCAACATCAGTGGATTCAAGCTATTTAAATATGCAGATGATCTGGCCTTGGTGGCCAAACTGACAGATCAAAGCACCCTGTCCAAGTACACCCAATATATCACTGAAATGGCCCTGTGGTTCAAAGAAAGCTCACTGCAGTTGAACATCAGCAAAACCAAAGAACTGTGTTGCCATAGGAGGAGGGCATCCAACACCCCACATCCACTTTCCTCACCTTTGACCCTGGAAGGACAAGTGGTTGAACAGGTGGTGAAGTTCAAATACCTTGGCACAGAAATCGACCAACGTCTGTCCTTTAGCCAGCATGCAGATGGGGTTTACAAGAAGGGACAACAACGTATGTATCTCCTGAGGAAACTAGACACCTTCAATGTCAGTAAAGACATTTTGTCAACTGCCTACCAATCTCTGGTGGAATCCATCATCACTTGCAACATTACATCCTGGTACGGCTTCCTCACAAACGCAAGCAAAAGCAGACTTAATAGATTAACTAAGCAAGCAAGCAAGCTAATAGGAATACACCAGAAAGCGCTGGAGGATCTGTATATCCAGGCAGTGGGAAGGAAGACCAACTCCATCCTCTTAGATCCCTCCCACCCACTCCATCCTTGTTTTGATCTACTTCCTTCTGGCAGAAGATTCAGAATGCCTTTGGCCAGGAAAGCTATCTACAAAAAATCATTCATCCTCATAGCTATACACACACAGAACACTCATTCCTCAAAGAACTCACACAAATAACACACACACACACACACACACACACACACACACACACACACACACACACACACACACACACACACACACACACACACACACACACACACACACACACACACACACACACACACACACACACCTCCAAGCCTTCAGTCAAAAGACAATTTTCTAGTATGGCAACATACTAGACAATAAAGCTTTTTGAATCTTGAATCTTGAAACAAAGAATACAGGAACAAAGCAAAGAGGTCCAGAGGAAGCTATATCAGCTTCAGCTGGAAGATCTCACAAGGAAGGAAAGAGATAAGAAGAGACAGGCAGGTGTTTTAGAACCAGCTGCTGTAATTTCGCAAGCCGCCCAGCAGGGCGCACTTCAAAACCAATATCCACGATTGGCATTTTCTCTCCCAGTACAACAGCCTCAGAGCCAACTGTCACCTACTCTACCTGTTACACATGTACACATCCATAATTATGGGAACCCCACAAATAAAAATAGACAGAATCAGTACAAGGGGCCCCAAGGACAGTTTAGAAACAATCAACAACCAGGATCCCAAGGACAACGCAGAGGTCCTTTAATATGTTATGGGTGCAACCAGGAAGGACATTCTAAGAAGGATTGTTTAACTAACCCTTTTCCACCACAGCAAACGCAGGGTAACAGCGACCAGGGACAGGCAGGTCGCTATATGGGTCAGGGATACTAGGGGTGCCCAGAGAATCCACAGGGGGAGGGTCAGCTTGTAGCAATCACAAAACAAGCTGATGAGGAACCAATACTGCAGGTTCTGATCAATTATAGAGGCACGCCAATGATGGCCCACACTGGAGCCACTTACACATGCGTAGGTCCAAATTATGCCTCTCACCTCCCCATGGCAGGTAAATTCACCAAAACCTTAGGATTCTCGGAACACACGCAGTTAATGCCTATGACAGCTCCAAGGATGAGAATCGGTGAATTCTTATTTTAAGTTGTATATGTGAGTGAGTGAGTGAGTGAGTGAGTGAGTGAGTGAGTGAGTGAGTGAGTGAGTGAGTGAGTGAGTGAGTGAGTGAGTGAGTGAGTGAGTGAGTGAGTGAGTGAGTGAGTGAGTGAGTGAGTGAGTGAGTGAGTGAGTGAGAAAGAGTTAGCATTGAGTTTAGTTAGAGGGGACAGATGAAGTGATTTGTGAAGAGTGAGACAGAGAAGAGGAAGAGTGTGTAGTTTGGCAACGAGAAGTGACGATGAGATTGGAGAAGGCTTTCCGGTTAGAATTTTCTTTGGGGAGATTCATATCTTTCGATGGCCTTTTTAAGATTAATACATCTAGTTTTGGAGAGTGTCCAAAAAACGAATAAACCAGAAAGGAAAGGAAAGGATTACTGAAAGTGAAAATGGTTATGGAGATTTGTGAAAGCAAAGGAAGTAGATAAAGAGAGGTAAAGAGAGTTAGAGAGAAGGAACGTAAGTAAGGAAAAACCCGCAGGTGGGGGCTGGACAGAGAGACAACAGAGAGAAAGAGATTGAATTTGCATTGTGCCTAATAGATTATTTCTGCGTTTGGATGTACTCTGTAATTGGTTCCTGTATGTAACCCATGTCCACTGTTTTAGAAAAAACCTAGAACCACCGCTGGGATTGGTGATTCTGTGGTTCTTGGAAACTCTCCATCGCGTCGGAACATCATGTGGTATATATCATTACATCTTGGTACACAGAGCACTGGTGAGACAACGGGTTGAATCAGAGAGAGAAGGTGTTTGGAGAAGGGAGAGGAATGTATAGAAAGCAAAAAGGGCGGATGCGGACCGACCCGGAGGTAATAAATCAGCGGAGAGGTGGCTGGGGTCGCTTAGCTCAGGAGGTAGAGCAGTTGTCTAGTAACCAAAGGGTTGCTGGTTCGATCCCCATCTCTCCTAGCTGAGTGTTGCTGTGTCCCTGAGCAAGTTACATGGTGATTACAGGATTTAGGAATAATTATTTAGACTCCAAAACATGAGCAATTAGCGTTAAAAATTGTCTGCACACCACACTCCACAGGAGTCAATGGGTTCAATGGCGCCAGGGTAAAGTGACTCATCAAAGGAGGAGCAGACCCAACCCATGGACTCTGCGTGGATAGGTGGATGTTATTTTGGTGCTTGGACCTGACGAGGTCTAGGTGCCAAGATAACAACACAAATAAAATATTTCCTTTAGAAATTATGTTAAGTAATAGACACATTTATTAAAAGTGATCTTATAATTTAGAAAAAACAATCGGCAATACTTAAAAATTAGACCAAATAAGTATGATAAAACGTTATCCAAATTTCTAATTAAGGTTATCCACAATGACATGTCATTCAAAATAAATAAGTAAAATAAAATAAGAAAGGATGCGCATGTGAGCCTGTTCTCGTGTGTGTGTCAGGGCTGCCGAGGTAGGGGAGAATCCTCTCCTACTCCGAGTGATGGAGTACACAAGGGGATACACAAGCACACTTCAGATAAAACAATATGGTTAATTAGTAAATAGAAACAATGTATCAATTCAGTGTTGAATAAACTAGTTAAGATCAACATAGAGGGTTTGGGTTTGGTATAGTAGTGAATCAGAATATGGAGAACATTAAATGCAAGCAATAGGTAGAATAAAAGGTTTAATTAGGTCGTCCAATTTAAATAGATAGTGTAGGGCAATCGGGTAGGATTATGAAGAGAATTGTGATTTTGAGTAACGGTTAAGACAAAAGTGAGTCGCCCAATATTGAAAATGCAAGTTTTAATATTGTGATTTTTGTTTTCTTTCACATCTCCCTCGTAAAGGACAGTAGGTGGGTTGACGCCACATCTGCTGGGAAGGAGTCATACGTGCTATGTTGTCAAATTGGATTCGGAAGTAGTGGGTTTACCTTCAAATGCCACTAATACTGCTGCAACACTTTAATAATTTTAACTCTGATAAATTATCTTTTGTTTTATAGTCGCCCTGATTTGTATTCATTACGCACACATATGGCTGCATAACTGTCCGTCCACACCAGACGCGAATTGAGCGACCAAATCGCCGGAAGTCATTCACTTTCTATGGGCAAGAGCGACCAAAGCGACCAAAGCGACCAACGCTACCAGCGGCCAAAGTTGAGCGACCAGAGCGTCAAAAAGAAGTTGAAAACTTTTTAACTTTATGCAAATGACTATTATTCGCTTCAGCGGCCAAACACTGACAGCCAATCGGAATGTAGACGCTCTTCGCTTGCGTGGATCCCAGGGAACATCGGCAGGCACTTTGGTTCCTACCTACCTTTATTCACTCACTGAACAAAATGTCGGCTGAAGTATTAATCGCGGCTGTAACTGGGCACCCGGTGTTGTACGAACCCACCCTTTTTCAGTTCAGAGATCGAAACGCCATAGTGGTTTGGATATCAAGTGATGATAAGCGGGAGTATTTATAGGCTACATCTAGAACGTTCGTATTTAAGCGGGACTCATTTTAATTTGCTCTACATGCCACCAATCTAACCAACCAATCGCGTGTAGCATGCTTTAAACAAAACCAAAAAAGTTTTTGAAATCGTCACATAAACAAACTAATCGACAAGACGAGGGATAAATGACAAGGGATATATCTCTTGTCTTTTATCCCTCTATTCCCCACTATTCACGGAGCCTGAGGTGAATAATTGTTAATTAAATAGTCTAGATAGATAGCCTAGTCAAGTCTTTATTAATACCAAACGACTCGTCGGGAATCCATTTAGGTGGTTCGGCCCACACAGGACAGTAGCCTACAAGACCACACAGAACAAGTCTGACTGGACATACACACAATACATCACATTAAAACTAGACACGCGTTGATAGATAGATAGACAGAAAGACCTAGATAGATAGATATGTTCCATTATTTGCCTTGCGGAGCCAACCAGTCCTGTGCACGTATGCAAATTAGCCATGTGCGCTAATGTCTATTTGTTTTGAATGCGACGAATGAGTGCAGATCATGATTTGCAGATCCAGATCAGTGAAACATATTTCAACTACTACAGCACGCAGGGTTTTTTGTTCTCGGTTGTAATTAGCCTACATTTTAGGATTTTTTTTTATATTGGGGGGAATCACTGTCCTACTTGTTGTCGAAGCACTTTATCGAACAAGCAAAACCGTCTCGGCAATATGGCCAAGGTGTATGGGAGAGTTCACTATTTGATATGGCTGTCTGTAGGGCCTACTAAACGCATACGGCTCCTTTAAATGCGTCTGCATAATTGAATTGTACGTCATGAGCGACTTGAGCGACCAAAGCGAACAGAAAAATTTGCAGCAAAACTTTGTGAGCGACCAAAGCGTCTTGGACGCTTTGGTCGCTCCTGGTGTGGACGTACAGTAAGGCAGATGCGGCTGATGACTCTGTCTCCATCCCTCCACTTTGCGATCTATACCACCATATAGGTGGGGGTGATCGTATCCCAGGTACGGCATCCTGCAATAAGCCAGTATGGAAGGCTGGTTAGCCAACGACGGGTAAGATCCCACCTTGAAGCCCGGGACAACCTAAATCAGGCACAGTCACGATTACTTGGCAGAGTCACTGTGAGCACTGGCTCACTTGATCATGGAGTGACGGACTGCAACCATCATAGGAAAAGCCGGCTGATGAAAGGTGGAGGGGGAACAGGAGTCAGATATGTCAGCTATGGCAGCAGAAGTGGTCTTGGAACGGGGCATGTCGCGTTTTTATTTTATTTTATTTTTCCTTTGTGGTATAGAAGGCCACTAATGCATGTACGTTTTTTCGGTTTAGTGCATGACTTTGGAACAGCGTGGTTTCAGGCGGCTGATGGTAAACCCACCCATATGGGGTTTAGGATTTGGACATACTGGTTTCGATTTCCCTTCCCAAAAGATTGGTTTCAGTTTGCTGATGCTTACGGTTAGACTTTCGACGTTGGTTGCACCAACAGCGTTATTAGATTTGTTTATCATTTAATGCGCATGGCTTTGACCATTGCGCAAGGGGGGAGGTATTGAGGAGAATTAGGAAAAAATTTGAAAACAAGGTTTTTCTTCACCATACTTGCAAACAATGATTAACATCCAGCTAAATGAGTGTGAAATATTTGAAAAAACAGTGTTCAACAGATGGGTAGAAGCAGTCCCATCAGAAGACCAAAGTGCGGTTACGGTAATTAAGGTTCTGACTAGAGAAGTCATGCCAAGGTTTGGAATTCCGTCACAAATTAGTTCAGGCAATAGGGCAGCGTTTATTCAGAAAACACTCAAACAAGTGATTTAACATCTGCATGTCAAACAAAGATTAGGCTGTGTCTACATTCCTCAAACCACAAGGTATGGTGGAGAGAGGAATCGGACGCTTAAGACAAAGATTAACAAAATTGAATTAGAGTACTAACTTAAAGGACTAATGCACTACGACTGACACTAATGAGTTATCGCATGAAAACTAACAGAACGATGCATCTAACCCCGCATGAAATGCTTACGGGTCGACCCATGCCTTCGCCTGTCATTCGAGGGCCTCACAAAGGACCTCCATTGGAACAATTGGAAACTGAATTAAGACGCTATATGGGACAACTAACTGGCATACACAGGCTTATTTTTCAACAGGAGAAAGACAGAGTTCCAGAGTTGGAGAAGGAGCCACCAAGGGGGGTGGAGCCAGGTGACCACGTGTATCTCAGAGTCTTCAGGAGAAAGTGGAACAAACGAACCCAGGAGAGAAGGACCATACAAAGTCACCAACGCAACACCAACAGCCATCCAAGTGGAAGGAAGTGCCACGTGGTATCATCTCAACCACTGCACAAAAGCTGCTCAACCTAAAGCCAGAGACGCGCGTGAGGAGGAGGAGCCAGACGCAGACACACGTGGGGCTGACCAGCTGCCCCAGGCCCAGATCCAGTCGAGCCAAGAGATACAGCAACATGATGATGCTGAAAACGGGGACAACACAAACCTGGAAGGGCCAGGAATTAGGGGCTGGTACTGAAGGAAGCCAGAGAGAAACACAGGACAACCCGGCCCCAGCTCACTCAGGAATATTCAACAAGAAAGGGAAAATTGTCTTATATGCTCAGATACCACCGCAGAATCGAGTTAATGAATTTGTGTTCACTGTTATGTTGGATAACCAACCGTTATGTGCATTAACCTTCGGTCAGAATTATGAACATGTGCATAGGAAAAATCGGTGCGAAGTACATATCCAATTTAATCCAATGAAATGATGTTTAACAGTAACGTCAGGAAAACATGGGGTTATAACAGAAAGCATAAATTAAATATGAGAGAATATATACTTCTTAAAGCTGTGGCATGGCTGAACAGACAGGCTTTAGATTGGCTTTTAGCAGAAAGGGGGGGAGTTTGTGATCTTATAGGTGAAATGTGTTGTACCTTCATTCCAAATAATACTGCCCCAGATGGATCATTTACACTTGCGATGAACAATTTAAAACGTTTAAGAAAAGAGTTAAAGGAAAACGCAGGCCATGATCAGGGAATGTTTGGATGGCTTGAAACAAGGTTTTGCATGTGGGGAATGATGTTCGCAAAGATAGGTGTAGTGCTCCTAATAGTACTAACAGCAATGGGTCTGATCTTCTGCTGCTGCATTCCCATAGTCAGATCCGTAATAGCATCCAGGCTTTCTAAAGAGATGGCCCTCATGGTGTCTGGCATAGAGGAGTCGGGGGAGTGGGAGAGGATGCTCTATGGGGAGATAGATTGGAGTGACACTAGAAAGGAGACCGGAATGTGAGAATCGGACATCAGAAGGAGGTCCTATTCTCTTAACTGGTGACCTCTTTATGTGAACCACAACCATTTCAGACCGTGTGAACAAATGGACATTGGACTAATGGGTTCCAGGCATGGTGGCTGCAATAGAAGCAACTACGGTGCCCAAACCCCCACGTTATATAGTATACCAGTACATGACGATAAATCAGAGCTATCCAAATCCATGCAAGCTTGTAGACAATTTTAGTTTTTAATTTCTATTATTTACTTTTTTTTTTAAATATCATTTTTTGAGTTTCATATTTTTATGTCATATATTCTGAAATGCTAATTTTCAATGCATGCTGAAAATACTGTGTTATGTGTGAATTCTAGTTAGACATGTTAGACATTTGATGGATCTTTTTTTGCCTTCAACCAGGTTGAGACTCCTGAACATGTTTAAAGGATTTTTAACGATGATCATATGTAGTGTGGAATATGACCCAAACGACTGTTATGTTTTTGTTATGATCTTATCAGACCATAAAGGGGGGATGTGTGGTAGAAATTAGTGAGTATATTCTATGGTAAACCATGATTATTAATAGGCTTTATATTTTAAATGGTGGAAAACACATGATGCTTGCAGAGTCTGAGTTCAGAACAGATGGTTGGAGCACAGGAATGTCCTGGGAACTGCGGGGTCAAGTCATGTTGACCTCCGCCTCTCAGCCTTGGGTCATCTTGGCTAACAAGGATAATCTATGCGGACCTCAGACCAGGGCACGGTTGATAACACGCTGAGACGAAGATTGGCAGGGCGGAAACCCCATTGGGTCAAAGGGAACCTCCATTGTTGCAAAGAAATTCCTGTATGTGTATAAAGTAAGGCTGGGACCGAAGTTCAAGCAGTGACTCTGCAGACCCACTCAGGCTGTTGTCGTTGTTGTTTTTCTGCACGATAAAGTCTTTTGTCAATTCTTGCTCCGGACCCCTCGATTTCTTTTGCACTCTCTCTTAAATTAGTCTAAGTGTTTTAAATCTCGATTAATCTCCGATAACAACTAGATACAAAAAAAAAAAAAAAAATCTGTGTTGGGTAGTGCGTCGCACAAATCGCCCCTATGAAGGAACCGCCACTGGTGGGGACAATAACCATAAGCTTGAGTGTGGTCTGAAAAGTGCTGGGTACCCTTATGTAAGCTATTCATCCAGTCAACGCTGCATTACAATATGCTCTACAGTGTATTGTCAGGTGTTGAAATTATTCGAATATTCGAATACCGGTTCGGAAAATTAGTATTTGAAGCTTAAATCAGTATTTCGGAGCTTCGTTATTTTATTTTTTTCCACGTACGTGACTTTACCAGAGCGAGGGAGGCAAACTATAAGCGTCAGCGACACCAAGCAGAGAAGCGAGAGAGGTGGAGGAAGAATATATATCTTGTTTCCCTTTACTTCATAACACATCATTAGCGGGATCTCTGGAGGAAAAGTAATACTTAAAACCTTAGCTTAGTTGTTTGTTTACGTTCGCTGTACAGCGCCGCGCCAATCAACTGTGACTGGCTTGCTGCAGAGCGTGAGCGTCTTGGGAATACCCGGTCAATATAATGGATATAATATGGACACATAAGACAATCAATATTCGGTATTTGTTATGGATTTATTGTACAAATTCCCTGAAAAGATGCACGTTCCAGGATTAATTGAAAAGCTCCCGTAAGGGCTGAGATGGCAGAGAACAGCTGATTTGGAACTCAACAGCTGTTCGCTTTCACGGGGAAAAACGAAGGACCTTCAACCTACTTAGGCCTACTAATTAACGGTCAAAAGCTATTAAATCTTCAACAAAATATGCAGATACTGTCAAAATCGGTTCGAGGGAGTATATAAGGATTATTAATGTTGTTTTTGATGGTGTTTTTTTTCTGGAACGAGTATTCGAATATTCGCTCCGAAAAACCGAAGTATTCGAAGCCTGAAAAATGGCATTCGGGCCAGCCCTATGAAGATCCTATTCGAACAATAAAAGTTGAAAACCACAGTTTGTGTTTTGGCTTGTTTTGCAAAACGGCGTTGGAAACACCAGGGTATTGGCTCGGGATATGTAGGCCTAATACTAGTGCACACAGGACAAAGAACAGTGTTGGCAATTTAACACTTATCTTGACATCAACAAAGTTTACCAGACAAACAATGCCAGACTGTAAAGGGGGTACGAAATGAAACGAGGTACTGAGCATCAGCCTTTTGAAGACGAGCAAGGGCTGCTGGTAGCATGTTATGCTGCATTAAAAAAATAAAAATACAAGCACCCAGAGGAGAATTGCATCTGCCAAATCCTGACCACCAGTAAACACTTGCGAAGGACCAATGTAGACTTCACTCGTTACAACATCATAAGAAAATTGTCCGCAAATAAAATCCCCTTCAGTTTAGGATAATCACACAGGTTATGCGAGAACATATTTATGTCAGGATAGGCCTACCAGGCTCCAAGTCGTCACATATCTCAATCAGACAAAACCAACTATAACCACATTGGCATAGCAATCGCACCGTGTGTAGCTGCTACTAGCTGCAATCTATATATACAATGCATACTAACTGGAGAACCAACCAGAATCAGATCACAATCGCTTGGGACCGTGGGAAACCTTTGGCCAGGTCATCACGATTCACGAGCAAACAGAACCAGCAGCAAAGTTTACTAAACCAATTTCTTACCTTATGTGGCCCTCCACATGCAGGCTAGATAACGTATCCATATCGATATCCAGTGTCACAAACATGCTTTTTATAGGAAGCAAAAGGACCAGCTATTTTCTGAATAAAAATGTCAATTTTGGCTGTCTGTCTTGAAACTTCTCCAGTGCGTTCACACGCAACGGGACGACAAGATCCCATACAAAGTGTATCTATATGTGTATAGACGCGTATCGGGCGAATTTTTGTTTTGTCTTTTTGATTAGTCGCGCCGTGCACAGGCGAGCGCGTTCACGAGGATTTGTGGCGCGACAAATTTCAACTTTGACACGAATTTCACGTGCTGACAGCCAATCAGCGTTCAACAGCGTGGCCACTGAGTGACATGTGTAACGTAACAGCCAATCAGCGTTCAACCGTCAAACTCAGCGCAGTGCAGTCCGGGGTGTACTGCAGCATGGAGGAGAAAGTGATTGTTGCCGTTTGCGACTCTCGGAGCTCTATATATAATAGTATATAATATAATATAATATGATATAATTGTATATATAATATCACGGCCAAAAACTCTGTGTGCCTCCGGATGGCCGTAGCGCGGGGAGCTCATAGGGATTGGGCTTCTCGGGAGTCGGGGTTTGTTTACCGGCGTTGCTATGGGTTCCGGTCGTGTGTGTTCCAACGTGTGTTCCACATTCTACTTGCTGTAGTTTGGTCTGGCTTTGCGAGACTAGTTCCAACGGTTTATTAGGTAGGCCTATCTAATAAATGGTGTCTTCGAGCGCGCCTATCGCATGATTTTAGACTCGACGATTTCGGTTGAGTATGTGGGGATTTTTTCAGTCGCAATTGGTTTGCACATTTTTAAAACTGGTGGGGACAAAATTCGTATTTCAAATAGTGGGGGGGACATGTCCCCCCCGTCCCCCCGTAATCGACGCCTATGGTTATGTTACTTCTACAGTTGAAGTACGACTGATGATTTGAATCATCGACTTTCAGGGTTTTTTTCGGGTTTATTTTTTTCTCACGTCGCGCACCCCCTGAAGAACTCTGGCGCGCCCCACAGTTTGAAAACCACTGGTCTAAAAGAAGATCAACCGCCCCATTATCAATGCAGTGATACAGAAACAACAGGTTGCACTCGCAACCGAACAATACTATACAATAACAAACACAACCCGTCTTGGTTGTTTAATAATTAGTTATTGAAGTAGATACGGGATATTGATTATCTTAGATACAGGTGCTACAAATGGTGTTGATTATTCTATATATTGTAGCTGGATAGGGTCGGGCCCCTCAGGTGGTATCTCGTCCCAGTTCACCGGATTATATCTGATTCCCACGTAAGCATGAATGCCACCTGGCACTTCAGCAGGACCAAACATATAAGCCGTAAATACTATACATAGCCACAAGGGGAGCAGGACCTTACTGAAGGCTGCAATAGCTGCGCCCACTGCTGTGGTGATCAGCCGATGCAGTAGCCCTCGTGCAACAGCAGCCGACCACAATTAACACGGCTACTGCCATTATTCCCGCGATGAGTACTGACTGGATCATGCCTTTCCACCTACCAAACAGGTTCTCCACCCATCCAGCTATTGGGTCACTAATACCGGAGTTCTTGGCCAACTCTAACCTGAGGGATTGCAGTCCGGCCAACGCCCTGGCCACTGACCCATCCGGAGCTGTGTTATTGGGGATAAAAGTACAACATGTTGTCCCTATCATTCCGCACACCCCTCCTCGTTCTGCTAATAACATATCTAAGGCTAGCCTATTCTGATAGGTCATCCGGGAGGTGGCATCCAATTGTTCGGACAGTCCTTTGACTGCCTCTTCTGTAAAATTAACAAACCGTTGTTGATTATAGTATATGTAATTTATCCAGTCAACATTTTTATTAATAGTAGACCACCAAAATAGAACCGTTTCAAATCCTGCCGCTATCTGATTCCGGGCTTTATGTTCGTTAGGGACCCCTTGGGGTACTCCTATGTATATGTTTTTATCAAAACTACCCGGGACTGGTGCATACTCCCGTTTCCGACGGGTCAAATCCGGGAGACCACCACTCCTGGATAATGTGAGATCCATCACAGTCTTGCTATCGGGTAAAATGTAGATGGGCATTATTAATTGTATGATTGCGCATGTTCCTGAGAATTCAAAGGGGAGAACTCCCCTGAGGATCTGTCCTCCACAGAACTACCATGTATCACTACGGGCATGGGTCATATTGGACAACAATTCTATTTCCCTAGTGGTGTTACAAGACTCAGGAGGAAATGATCCTACCTTCCTCCCTGTTCCCCTTCCTGTGATACAATGATAGTCCGGAGTTAAATCAACTTCAAATCTGGGGGGTATAGCTCTAATCGGGGTCTGAGGATACATGATATGTAGTTGGGATTTTATTGTAATTGAGCACCCTGGGATGTGGCCGTCAACGAACAATTCCAATAGACAAACAAAACCTTGCGGTGAATTTTGGGGGGTGATTCTAGCGGGGGCTGTGGTCAAGGTGGGGCGGCCTGCAGCACAGATAATGCAGTTGGTCTTGCCCTGGGCCCGGGCCGTGTAGTTCATCCATTTTAACCACATGTTCTGATTAAGCTCACCTGTCTTTACCTCCCAATATTCTTTGTGCGCCCCTTCGTTTGGGTGCACTACCGGGGTGGGTGAGAGATGTGGCGCTTCTAAGAAATCATACGTCCCTTTAGGTGGAATGTTATTGGGCCCGCATGCATATCCTGATAGAAGGATAACTATCTTTAGGTCCTCCCCCCAAGTATCCGCCCTTAACACTACAAAGATCAGGCCTTTGTCTGTCTTATTGCATATTCTTGAAGAAAGTTGTCCAATCCTGGGTTGCTTTTAACTCACTTTATTTGTTATAAAGTAGGCATGTTTGGGTATGGTAACTGAGACTATGAAGCAATGGGAGGGAATTGTATCTAACGCGTGGAGAGGAAAATACCGTGATCTACTTCAAGCCCCCGGGCTTAGGCCCGGTGGCTCTCCGCCGTCTACCTATTGATCTCCGGCCTGTTCACTTGACGTCCTCCGATAGAGGACGTCAAGTGGGCGTGGCCTATGCAGTGGGCGTGGCCGGGGTGACGTAATGGCTTCGGCTTCTTCACCTATCTAAAGGTGCTGCCTTCTGTGGAGGGAGCAGCCTTCAATAAGGTCTTGCTCCCCTTGTGGCTATGTGAGGGTAATGCAGCTTCTTAAAATACTTAACAATCCCTCCTTGGTCATCTCAGATGACCATGCAATAATATTTTAAATCATAAACACCATTTACCACACCGAAATCATAGTCAAAGTAGGATAAATCATCAACACCACCAACCGAGTGGGAACAACTCCATTAATAGAGAAAAACCACTACGCGTCCCCATAATACTGAAACGGCATTCACCTTGGTGGGTCTCATAGGAAATACAGGTCATTATTAACAATACAACAATGAACATATATCTTGTTATCATACAATCATATGGTCAAACAACACACAAACAAAAGTATCCATAGAAATCCTAAGCTAATACTTTTTGGTTATGTGCTACAAGGTCATACAATTTTCAACATGTGCAAAAGTAAAGTAAAAAATTAGTAGTCATAATAAAATTTAAAAAAATCAAGATTATTGATAGGCTAGCATGGATTTGGATGGTTCAGGTGATCTTCGTGTATTGGTGCGCTGTTGCATGGGGGTGGTTTTTTGGACGTTGTTATTATCGCAGCCATTGTTTCTTCTGTCGCCGTCAGGGCCTGTAATTCATGAACCCAAGACTCGTCCCTCCTTGTCAAGGGCTCAGCTCACAGAGAGGTTACTTTTACATCATGGGAGCCTCCAAACAGGTTCTCCATCGTCGTCGTGTCAGCAACAGGTGGCCTGTAAACAACCGTCTCAAAGAAGATCAACAGTACCATTATCAATGCAGCGATACAGAAATAACGGGTTGCACTCGCAACCAAACAATACTATATAATAACAAACACAACCCGTCTTGGTGGTTCAATAATTAGTTATTCAAGTAAATCCAGGATATTGATTATTTTAGACACAGGTGCTTCTACTAGAATAGTATAGACGGGTTTCTTGTGTACAAACAATACTATGTGCGCGCGCAACCAGGGGGCAAAAGCCTGCTTCGGAGTGAACTGATATCAATGTAGATGCCGTATTGCTTGTAAGTTCTCCCTGACACAGTTGCAATAAAATGTCATTTTACTGAAAAATCGCTTTGTTTTTCATTGCATCACAAATCATAAAAACACTTACTGAAATGTCCGTGAATTTCACTCAACTTACCAGGTTTTGACGGTTGTTTTAGATGTTTCCAATATCAGCAGCACGATCATAATGTTAGTTAACGCTAACAAAGTTAAAGTAAAAATGTTTACGGCGAGGCTACTTTACATGCAATACGATGCCACAGATCTTACTGTACCCGCTGTCATGTGGGGAAAGCAAATGGAGGACACAGCACGTAAAAATTATGAAACAGAAATGAAGAAAATACACATGAACTTTAATGTAAAAGCAGTGGGTCTAACAGTGAGAGCAGATGAGCCGTACCTGGCTGCTTCTCCTGATGGGGTATTCTCCTGTGACTGCTGTGGAACAGGCCTGCTAGAGATAAAGTGTCCATACAAGTACAGGGAGGGACTAGAGGGGTCAGAGACTGATGCATCCTTTTGCCTTGATGGAAACTATGACTTGCGACCCACCCACCCATATTACTCACAGATCCAGTTACAAATGTATGTTTCTCAAATGGACATGTGTGACTTCATGGTGTGGACGAAGACAAGCAGCATCATTTTCCGGCTACGGAGAGATGAGCCCTTTCTACAAGAAACTCTTCCCAAGGCTGAATCTTTCTTCATGGACCACCTCCTCCCAGAACTTGTCTGCCGCTGCAAAGACCCTGACCTGGCAGAAGAGATCAAATGTCTACTGCAAAAAGCCAAGCTTTGGCAAAATGATCAAGTGCACAGACTGCTGCCAACACTTTCACTATCCATGTGTGAACATTACCAGATACTCCAAAAAATGGAAATGTGGATGCAAATAGATACATCCAACAATGGTAAATACTGGATGCTGGACAACAGCATTTAAGAAAAAACTGATGTAATGAGCAAAGATGGATAGGTACACCACCTGACAAAATCTAACTGACTTCATTACTGTCAACACAACAACAAACAAACAACACATCTGACTCTTTAAGTGTTCATTTATTTTTTTCTGAATGTACATTTACGTAAAATCACAAACAGCACTGATATATATTGTTCATCGCCAGAAAGAAGTGCAGTTTGAGTTCGGCAGACAATGATAATACTCAAAACGTAGTTGAAAGCTAGAAAAAAAAAAAATGTCCAGGTATAAATGTTAAATGAGTTCATATAGTATTAATTATGTACACTCATTCATTGTTGAGATGTACATTTAATTTTAATTGCATTGCCTTCAATATATTGCATTTACAACATTCAGTTCATGTTCAATATTTGCCATGTCAGCTTTAAACGCAGTTTCTCCATTATCATAAATAAATGAAATAGTTCTGCGTGCGTGGTTCTCAACCTTTTTGTACTCTGAATGATCCTGTCTGATCAAATTTAGTTATTCATAACTGTTATTAATTTTATAGTCAGAGAGAAAGAGAGTGATGAGTAAGTGAGAGAGACAGTGAGAGCAAGTAGTAAGTGACCACCATTGCCCTCATTAGCCCTTAAAAGCCTGACACAATCATGGAAAATAATGTACACCTCCTTGACTCTGAACACAGTTATCGCCGGGCCACCACAGCCCCCCTAAGGTTCGTAAGACCAGCACATATGGTCAAAATGTCATCTAGCATATCGACTTGGCTGATGGGTATGACAGTGTTCAGTATCTTAAAGGTTTTAAGCTGACCAATAACTCGTTCCACATGTATGCGGACTCTTTACAACTGACGTGAAGTGTCAACACAAGAACCTGGCAACTGAGATTTCCCCTTCGTGAAACTTGGTATTCTTAATGTTGCTCCTACACTGGCCAAATCCTCTCCAACAAGGAAACCTCTATCAGCAAGGATCTCGTCACCATGCTCAAGTTTACCCAAAAAGGCAGAATCTAAAGTTATTACCTTGTCAGAGGCACGACCTCCCCACCCACTAGACAAAAAAGATATAGCTCCTGCTGGTGTGATTCCTATTAGATATTTCATTGTGTTTTGGTGCTTATAATTTGACCAGGTTTCAGCCCTTGCTTTAAGATTGTGTGTTCTTTCTATAAAGATTTCAGTACAGTCTACATCGACAATTCCTAAATTTGGGTTTAAAACACTTTGGCATGTTTGCTCTCACTGCATCCTTACTAGGCCACATTATCAAAGGTTTCACTATTGAGGACAACATGGGTATCCAGTCTCTTAGTATTTTTGATACAGTTGAGAATGGAAGCCCAAATCTGTAGGCAAGGTCTCTGTTGGTGAGTCCAAGTCTTACTTTCATTAGAACCAAAAGGAGGTGGTTCTCCCAACTTAACCCACCCTTAAGCACAAGTGTGCTTCTTTTTACAATATCCAGCAGCCACATAACCATTTGTAATGATTGTAAACCAGTAAAAAAAAATATTTTAGCATTTGTGTCTTTTATGGAATCAAACCCAAACTTGGACTGCTTCAGTTGCTCCTTCAGATGTTTATTTTCTTCCTGTGTGGCATACAGTTCTCTTTTCAGAGCTTCATAATCATCACGGAGCTGGTTGTACTGCAGGTTGAGTTGGTGCATCTCTTTTCTGGACACAAACTTACATTCATCTACAACACAAAAAGGAGATAAATTAACTCATGTGCAACACATCAGCTTTCATACACAGACACACACACACACACAACACACAGACTATCTGTCTGGTTCTCTGTCACTCTACTCACCTGACCACCAACCAACCAATCAACCAACCAACCAACACAAACACACACTTAATAGTATGACTTGTGCATACCTTCAGAAGAATCTGCAGTATCTGCTTCAGGCTGGCTTGTGGGGCAGGTAGCAGGGGCCTTATCTTCATCTCTTATTCTCTTTCTTTCATATCTAGGACAAACAGAGTAGAGTTAAGTTAAAAACCCAAAATAATCAACACATTAAGAGATAATACAATAACATAATAAAGAAAGACACACAAGAATATCTTATTTGCTCAGATAATTAACAAGCTACCAAGAAATTAGAAAATTTCAAATACATGACACTGACCTTGCCACCTTTCCCGAGATGTCTCAGTTGCTGCTGTGTGAAAAAACGGATGGAACAAAATCTGGACTATCACAATCCATGGACGGTGACCCTGAGAAACAGAATGAGATTAGCTATGCTTATTGTTTATTTTCACATTTTTTAACCTATTTGCTAATTTACGAGCTCAGTCATAATGAGCACCAATAGCACAAGCATTTAAGTTACGGGTTCAGAGTTAAAGAAAATCGTACACTGTAACATTAGCTGTGTGAACTGTGAAGACACTTTCTTGTATGACTTTCAGCCTGAACCAAGAAACCTACACCAGCCATGCAGCTAATGTTGGTACTTACAGTAACAACAAAAGCTAAACTTATAGGTTACGACCGCGAGCCAACGTTAAACTTTACAAACTCAGTAGAAGACGGACAAATTTGTTGGCCAGTTAGTCAGTAAATTACACTAATATATCCTCATTAAGTATGGTAAAATCACACGCAGTCCTACTCATTATCCAGCTCATGTTGGAAAAGACAAACATACCAGAAACGAAGTGGGCGCTGCACAGACTCTCGCCGCCTTTAGGACCTTCGGGACGGCCAATCCGCCCTTTTAATGGCCTGGAGCCACAATCTTCTTCTTCTCTTGGCAAAAGGATGAGATCCTCTCGGGATATTAAACAGTTTCCATCCATCCTTTTGCCGATTCGTGCAGTTTACAGCACAACAGCTCCTTGTCATTTTCGTTCTCCGCTGACTCCGCTGGTAAACAAATGACAAATGTCCCACTTTCTGCCCCCTGGCTGCGCGCGCACATCTGCGATGACGTTGCACAGAAACCCGTCTATAGGTGTTGACTATTCTACATATTACAGCTGGATAGGGTCGGGCCCCTCAGGTGATGTATCGTTCACTTTCATCGGATCATATCTGATCCCCATGTGAGCCTGAATGGCACTTGGCGCTTCTGTAGCGCCCACTGCTGTGGTGACCAGCAGATGCAGTAGCCCTCGTGTGCAGGGAATACAACGGCAGCCGGTGACAATTAACACGGTCTCTGCATTTATTCCCGCGACGGGCACTTACTGGATCATGCCTTTCCACCTCCCAAACATATTCTCCATCCATCCTGTGAAAGGGTCATTAATGCCGGAGTTCTCTGCCAATTCTAACCTGAGGGATTGTAATTATGCCAGCGCCCTGGTCACCTACCTATCCGGAGCTGTGTTATTGGGGATAAAAGTGTTGTGCCTTTCATCGCATACACCCCTCCTTGCTCTGTCAATAACATATCCATACCTTATATATTCCTTTAACCTTATTCGTGGAAAACTTTACGAACTGTTGCTGATTATGATATGTTATTTATACAAACAATATTTTTCTAATGGTGGACAACCAAAACAGAACCGATTCAAATCCTGCTGTTATTTGATCTCCTCATGTGACTGTTAGTCCTTGCTCGGCGGTGGTAGTTTGTCGGCTCCGGGTGTGTCTGCATCTGGTTCTGGAACTTTTGTTTCTATTGTAGAAATACAAACTCATGTACAGCAGTTAGTTGTTCAAAAACATATTTCCTTTAATTCTAATTTTAATTGTTTTACAGTATCTACTTTGATTTAATTTCACACTACACACTCCCTCCTTGCGCACTGCTTCAGCCATGCGCATTGAATGACAACCAAACCTAACAACGCCGTAGTGCAACCAAGTTGAAGTTCCTTTCCTTAATAATCTGTATTTAAACCAATCTATTGTGAAGAGAAATGAAAACCAGTACACAAAACCAAAGGTCGATATTGGTGGGTCTATGCAGCCGTCTTGAGACCACCACACTGTTCTCAAATGCATTAAACTGTAAACGATACATGAGTCAGTATACCTATGTGTCGCAACTTATCAGAATTAAAAAAATATCATATTATGAAACGCTGACGTTGTATCAAAGCGTTACAGCAGCAGTGGCATTTGAAAGGTGAGCCCACTACTTCTGGCTCAAATTGAGAACCCTAGCATATAGGTTTCCTTCCCAGCAGATGTATCGCTAATCCATTTCTTATCTATAACCAAAAAGATGTAAAAGGGAAATAACAATGTTACAATTTGCATGTTCAATATCACTTCTGTGTTAACCGTATCTCATAATAACAGTTACCTTCATCATACTACCCGATTGTCCTACACTAACTATGTATATTGGATGACCTAATCTTCATTTATTCCACCTATTGCTCGCATTTGATGTTGTCCACACTATGATTCACTCCTATGTACATCGCATACCACATCAAACGTGCATACCCCTTATTCTCTGCACAACATCCGATTGCGCCACCTTTTGCATACCACATCAAACGTACATATGTCTTAGCAAAGTGAAGTAAAGTAAAACCCAGTTTTATCTTTACGTATTTTATAGCTATACATGTCTCGGACACGTTCATTACTATTTCCAAAACAGTTTTTTTAGCTACGCAGGTCCCAGACCTAACTATACCATTACATGAACAGTATTTATTATTATAATTATCTAGTTTTTTGTTGGTCAACATCAAATCGATACATTAATTCAACCTTCTGACTTACTGACTTACTTGACTTCTCCCCGTGTGAGCCCGTGATTGACAACTCTCCCGGGGCCTCCCCATGAGCCCCACCGTCACCACTCCCCGTGTGAGCCCGTGCTTGTTAACTCTCCCGGAGCCTCCCATTGAGCTCCACCGTCACCACCTCAGAACACTGCAGGAACGACTAGTCGATTAACGCGTGGCTCGGAGGCTCCCAAGGAGTGCCACAATCCTACGTCTTGACACCTGGTGCAGTCGACGTGTGGCTCGGGGGCTCCCAAGGAGTGCCACAATCCTACGTCTGACACCTGGTGAATCTTGAGCTAGGTCAATCAAAACCGTCTAAACTAGGTAGAATAAAGAGTCATCCAAACGTACAACAATTATGCACATCTGGGTATTAAATATATGGTGATATTCTATAAACAAAACAAAAACTGAACCTAAAAGAAAAATTCAGAAGTTATCGGTTGAAACAAATGTTATTGTAATTGAACTACAGCAGTTGAGCTAACTCCCGCCTTGTGCACCGGTTAAAACCATGTGCATCATTTATTAATTAAACATATTATTTTAGCAGTTGAACCCCGTGTCTATTTGAACCATCCTGGTTCTCTAATATCAATGTGCATGACACAACCCGTGTCTATTGCACTCCTGTTTTGATACACAAAACGCATGAAAACAGACAGAAGGGCCCAGCAACCTTGAAAAACATAATGTCTGAGTGTTAGGCATTTGTTACTGCATATACTGCTATTTCCTGAAGAGAGAGAGAGAGAATATTATTATTATTATAACTTTATTCAAGACACAGAATGTCCATATAGACAGCACACTACATATACATACACATATATATATACGCATATAAATACACACACACACACACACACACACACACACACACACACACACACACACACACACACACACACACACACACACACACATACACACATATATATAAAACAATATAAAACATTTAAGAAGGAATGCAAATGAGGCATTATCAATTATAATACACACATAATTAAAATTAAAACACATACAAGCTTCGGGTCCAATGTTTCCAGTAGCAAGATGTGTACCTTGTGTCACTCTGAGAGATATCAATTAGAGACACAATAATCGTGTTCATAGACCCAGTCAATCTGCCCATGAATCTATACATAAAATTTCTCAGAACAGCATTGAAAGTGGGCACATTGTTTGTCACGGACATTTCACTGGCACTACCCCCCCTGGGAATTTTAAGCAAAATTCTCAGAGCATCATTATATGCCACATGAAGTTTTTTCATTTTCGCTTTACTGTAATTACACCACAGGTGGGCAGTATACATTGGAGTGCAATACGCTTTGAAGAGCGATATTTTAACATCAGTAGTACACATGTGGAATTTGCGCCCCAGCATGTTTGCCTGCCCATACAGTATACCACACTGACGCTGCACATCATCATCATCACAGAGGTCATCTCTTATCACATGTCCCAGATATTTAACCTTCTTTACAACCACTAGCGGTTCACCTGCCAGTGAGAAAGAAGGAAAGACAAGCCTCCTATCCTCCTTGGTTCTAGCAATCAGTACCACACTCTTCATTGAGTTAAATTTGATATCATACATTAAGCCATATTGAGAGCATATTCTAAGAAGCTGCTGCAGGCCAGCACTGGAGGGAGACAGTACCACCAAATCATCAGCGTAAAGCATATGATTAATGAGGCTATCCCCCACCAAACAGCCAGTTCTACACTCCTTTAGCTCTTCAGATAGATGATCCATGTACAGATTGAATAGTAGCGGGGACAGAATTCCGCCCTGCCGCACTCCATTGGAGACATAGAAGGGTGTAGATATACTCATCCCCCACCTAACTTGCATAGTTTGGTGAGAGTACCAGAACTGCAGTATCCTAATTATATAAGAGGGGACCCCTCGCTCAAGTAGTTTAGCAAACAGTTTCCCATGATTGATACGGTCAAAGGCTTTTGACGCATCCAGGAAACACATAAAGACTGTGCTATTTCGTGATCTGTACCTATGGACAATTTCTTTAAGTGCATAAATACACAGATCAGTTCCATGCTTACTCTTAAAGCCAAACTGGTTATCTGTTGATGCTATATAATCTGCAAGCCTATCCATAAGGATCCCTTCTAGTACCTTGGACAGTATACTTGCAAGTGCAATAGGCCTATAGTTATCAATACTAGTTAATTGACCAGTCTTATTTTTAACTACAGGTATCAACAAGACAGATAACATGGATCCTGGGAGTATGCCATGCTTCATTAACCCAGAAAAGCATAGAGCAAGTAACACTGAAATACTTTGGCTAGAGTATTTCAGATGTTCTGCTGTTATTTTATCCTGCCCACAGGCTTTGTTTATTTTAAGTTTCTCAATAGCATAAGATACTTCATCTGGCCTGATGACTACACCATCACTGTGAGGTATTTCACCTATGTTAAACACATCACTCTTCACACAGTTAAAAATGTTCTCATAGTGTCTCCTCCATAGCTCTGCAATGTTTTCAGGTTCAGTAATGCCATCAATGCTAGAAGGCAGTGGCATCTTGCTGTTGTTTACCACCTTCACCTCCTTCCAGAACTCATATACATTATTCATTTGTAACTTTTTCGCCATAGAGTTCGCCCTCATAGTCTGCTCCCCAAGACAAATATGGATGTATACTCACTTTCCCTTATATAAGACCCAATAAAAGCAAGCTTATTCAAGTACTCATCTTCATTTTTGTGACATTCATATGGAGTGTATACATTTAAGATTATAAAAACATTCTTATCCTGCACCACCTTGATTCCTATGCACCAATCAACATTTGCGTGTTTTGCCGATATCAACTAGGGACTGGCTCCCTGTATTTCAGCACCCAGACACACAGACCCCCAAATATACAAACACATATACTAAATTTACATTCTGGTTTCAACACATGACCAGGTGTCTAGGGTTGAGGGAGCAAGGGGAAGAAAGAACAATAAGAAAATAACTTCAATTTAACTAACAATAGAAAGGCGAGTGGCCTTCTTCTTACAGCAATATGAATAAGGAAGTGAGGGGAAGAGAGCGTTTGAAGGTACAGACTAGGTGTGTCCTCTTTAAGTTGCAGTTCTGTGTGATCTGCAGGGAAATCAATAGGTCTTTGTCTATCAAGTTGATGTGGCGTGGGGGGTGCATAGAAATGTATGAGATCCCTCTGTTCCAGTACGAATGTTAAAGTTAAGAGGGGTTTTGAACGGCTGTTCAATGGGTTACCCTATTGTTGCAAGGCAAGCTTGGTCTCGCCTGGTGGGGGCAGACAATTAAGGGGATTCTTGAGCTGGATGGGGGGATGGCAGTGGTGGGGGGGATCGGAGGGAGGGGAGAGGGGGGTGTTGGATGGGATCTTAAGAGGGAGATGAAAAGGTTTCAAGGGGAGGGAGGCGTTAGAGGGGTGGGGTGGGGGGGGTACTCGTGTATAGGGGGCCTGGAGGGGGGGCGGTGGGGACTTCACGAGTGTAGGGGGTCAGGGGGTCTTTTACCTTAATAATTCATTGTCTTTAATAACAAAATACCAACAGACTTGAATGTAAAATGTAAGCATGCAGTTTAGGGTGGCATTTAGCGGATCGGCAGATAATATAGTATTCACTCCGAACGTCCGCTATGGAGCTACTGCTTAGGAACACAGACCGTGCCGGCCTCAGCGGAGAAGTGAAAGATAACTATTGTTAATATACTATTTTGGCCCGATCTATACAGAGACCGATAGTGGAGGTTTACCTCTCAACCAGTACCAAGAACGATTGTTAACGACAAGCACTCAAAACAACTCAAGTGTAAAGAAGGGGAGAGGGAGGGCCTTCAGAGTTCCTTGTAACCGTTGATCTACACGTGTTGTTATGCTAGGCCTCCGGAGCAGCACGATCGGACGGTGGCTAAAACAAACTTACACCTAAATGTTCTTATAACCAATCCTATTTCAGATTTAATCTTTAAGACAATGAGTTCTATTTACCTCAGACGTGTGTGGCCTGTTGAAGTTGTTTAAGCGTCGCGCCCGCCGGGACGTCGCGGGTCACCAAAATATTGCATATTCTTGAAGAAAGTTGTCCAATCCCGGGTTGCTTTTAACTCACTTTATTTGATATAAAGTAGGCATGTTTCGGTATGGTAACTGAGACTATGAAGCAATGGGAGGGAATTGTATCTAACGCGTGGAGAGGAAAATACCGTGATCTACTTCAAGCCCCCGGGCTTAGGCCCGGTGGCTCTCCGCCGTCTACCTATTGATCTCCGGCCTGTTCACTTGACGTCCTCCGATAGAGGACGTCAAGTGGGCGTGGCCTATGCAGTGGGCGTGGCCGGGGTGACGTAATTGCTTCGGCTTCTTCACCTATCTAAAGGTGCTGCCTTCTGTGGAGGGAGCAGCCTTCAATAAGGTCTTGCTCCCCTTGTGGCTATGTGAGGTTAATGCAGCTTCTTAAAATACTTAACAGTCTTATGCGATCTGTTTTCGGGAACGATTAAATCTGCCCTTAACGTTATGAATATCGACTCTCCCTTGACTGCTAGACCATCACTGGTCCAGATTTCCTTATATCCATATGTTCTTCTGGTAAGGGAGATACCCTTTTGGAGTACCTTGTAGCTGGACGTCAGGGAATAATAGCCCTCCTTGTACCCAGGATGGGTAAGCCACGACGCCTGAGACCACGCCTGGCAGGCATAACCTCTTTGGTAGCTTCCGTCTGGTCTGGTACCTACGCACATGTACTTTTCTGCCAAGTAGACCCGGTCCGTCCTGGTCCCACAGGGCAGTATCTGACAAAAATCTAGCTCAAAGATACTTTCTACCCCTCGACAGTACTTTAACGAGACATGACCTGGTGTTGGAGGAACAGCAGGGCCTTGGAGGAGACAACCGGCTTTCCATTGGAGGAGTAGTATATTCCATCCGGGCTCTCCCTGACCCGTTTTCCTCTCCACGCCGATTTCTCATAAGGTCCTGCTCCTCCTTGCATTTCTTTGACCATCTGTTCATCTGGGTCCAGGGCTGTTTCTTCATTGACCATCATCTGGTGTACCACCGGGGTGTATCCTCCTTCCTTTAGATGTTCTACTGGGACGTATCCGCCTGCCTTCTTAGCTGCTTCATCCGCCGCGTGGTTTCCCCTTGCCTCCGCTGTTTGTGTTTTCTGATGTCCTCGGCAGTGCATGATGGCTACTTCTCGAGGTAGTTGGGCTGTTTTGGCTAACAGCAAGATTAGGTCTGTGTGTTTTGCTTTGGTATTAGCACTGGTGATCATCTGTCTGTTTATCATTTGTTGTCCGTTTAGTTGGGCTAGCTCGTATGCATAATTGGAATCGGTGTAGAGATTTAGTGTTCGCCCCTTGGCTATCTGTAGACCTTCACACATAGCATACAGTTCGGCTCTTTGTGCTGAAGCGGGCTGTTCTAATATGCCACTAGCCAGAGTGCTGCATATTCCTTGTTTGGTTTGTTCCACTACAGCCCATGAGGCCAGGTTTTCTCCATTGGCGGCTCTGTAGCAGCATCCATCGGTGTACAAGGTCACGTCCACTGGCTGAAGGGGTTCCGCTCTCAGTCCTGGTCGAATCTTCACTGCCTTCTTTATTTCTTCTGAGCATATGTGAGGTTCTCCATCGTTGGGTCCAGGCATGGTGTCCGTCATGTTGGCTCCTTGGGTGGTGAAGGTGACCATGGGTTTCCCCAATATTCTCTGGAGTTTTGCGTTCCTGGTTGCTGTGGTGATTGTGTAGTCTGAACTATCCAGGTATAGGTATGGATAGTGTGGACCACAACTGGGTGTGTCATTACTATGTAGGCCGTCTTGTCCAGGCTTTTGGCGATGGCGCATATAGCTTTTCCACACTCAGTGAGTCCTTTTTCTGGAGGTTCCAGAGCAGAGCTGTGGTAGGCTAGGACTTTCCGTTGTCCTCGTTGTTTCTGCCATAGGATTCCGTTGACCACACAGTCTCTTACTGACACATCCAGGTGAAAGGGTTCTTTGTAGTCTGGGGCGGCCAGGGCCGCGGAACGATACATGCTTTGTTTTAGCCTGGTGAATGCTTCTTCTGCTTCAGGGGTACATTCCAATGGGGCTTTCAGATTCCTGTGTCCTGCTTTGGTGATGAGATGTCGCAGTGTAGTTGTTTCGCCGGTGTAATCAGGGATGTAGGTCCGGCTATATCCTGTCAGTCCTAGGAATGCTAGCATTTGTCGGACTGTGATTGGCTTTGGATAGGTTCTGATCGCGCTTCTGTGTCCTTTGCCGATCTCTCTTCTATTCCCTCCTATTACTTTCCCCAAGAAAGTAATCTCTTCTTTCACCAGTTGTAGTTTTGTTTTCTTGAGTTTGTATCCTTTTTGTGCTATTGTTTGCAGCAAGTTTTCAGTCGCCTGTAGGCAAGCTTCCTTTGTCTCAGCTGCCACGAGGAGGTCGTCCACGTATTGTATCAGGACCGTGCCTGAAGGGAGATCCAGTCCTGCAAGGTCCTCCTTGAGGCAGGTGTTGAAGATGGTGGGGGTGCTTCGGAAACCTTGTGGCATCCTTGTGTACGTGTATTGTTGTCCTCTATATGTGAAAGCGAAGAATTGTCTTGACTCAGTGGCCAAAGGGATGCAGAAGAATGCATTGGCGAGATCCACCACCGTGAACCATCGATGTTCAGAGCTCACAGGATTTAGGGCCACGTATGGGTTAGGGACCTTCTCCGGGGGGGCTATGGTCCGAATGTTGATGGCCCACAGGTCATGCACCATCCTCCAGGTCAGCCCATCGGCTTTTCCCACTGGCAGTATCGGTGTGTTCCATTCTGAGGTGGTCTTCTCCAGCACACCTGCTTCCAGCAGGCCCGTTATGGTGTCGTTGATTCCCTCCTCCGCCTCTGGCTTTATCCTGTATTGATGTCGCCAATCTGGGCGATGAGGGTTCTTCACGTTCACCACAATGTCGTGCTGCGGGGTGTGTCCCACATCATACGGTCCATTTGCCTACACCGTCTCCTTAATGCGTGAAAGCATGGTGGTCACTTCTGGGTCTTCTGGGTCGTCGCTCCTGGTGTTGTCGTCGTCGATCACCATCCGATGTCCGTCCACTCTTCGGCCGATCGCCTTGTTTGTGGTTCGCGAGGATATTCTCCAGAATTCTGCATCCGGGCTCCTAGACAGATATTTGTTGTCTGTGGATTGCCATTCACGGACCGCCTGTGCTCTTTTTTACCATTGGTCCGAGTTGTTTGGGTTGGTGGTCCGCGCTGACCAAGAGGGAGACATGAGGGACACTCTCTGGTTCCAGCTGGGACCAAGATAGTTGTTCTTCCGTGAGGTCGACTCCTGCCGCCACTCCTTCGGGTCCCAGGTATATATCTCCACATCGTAGGTCCTCCAGCTGTCCATCCTTCTGGTTGTACCATGGTTCATCGTAGGTCAGGTCCTGCTCGTGTGTGATGTTGAGCGTGCAGTGTAATGGGTCCAACAGTTCATTGTACTCCCCGATTTCCTGGATCCACATTTCCCAATCCCGATATGTGCTTTCCAGTCCTGGAGTTGTCTGTGCTGTTCCCGTCAGTTCCTGCCAGTAGATGGTGGTGTCGTCATGAGCTTCTGGCTTTGGGTCGTCTATTAACATGAACATGTGTGCTTCATCTGGGGCAGGTTTGGCGGGGTGGTACAGGGTGATGCCTCCCAAGTTGCAGGCAAGAGTGATTTGTAGGGAACCCATTAGGTCCCTTCCTAATAGATTGACAGGGCATTTTGGGGCGCATAGGAATGAATGAAATCCTTTCTGTTCTAGTATGTCGAAGTCGAGTAGGGTTGTGAACGGTCGTTCCATGGGTTTCCCAGAGAATCCCATGGTTTTTAGAGAGCGGCGAGAGAGTGGGGATGTTTTTCCCGCGAGACTTCCGATTGTTGATACGGATGCTCCCGAGTCCACTAGAAACGTGCATCTGTGTCCACCTACGTATGCGTCCACAGTAGGTAGCCCGAGGCCTAGTTCCGTTCTCGCCCGCTCGTCCTCTGGGCATCCCTATTGTTGTAAGGCTAACATGGAGTTGCCTGCTGCGGGCAGATCCTTGAGGCCACTCTGCTGATTTTGTTGTTGTGACAGGAACCTAGATTGGGCCACGTCGGAGTGGTAATTGGGGCAGTCCTTGATCCAGTGTCCCATTTGGTTGCAATGCATGCATGGAAACTGACGTATCAGCCTTTCTTTTCCTCTTCCTGGTCCTCCTCCTCTGAATGGATGGTTCTGTCTCTGTTGACCTGATTTTTGCATGGCGGCGGCCACGTATGCAGCGTATGCGGTGGGGTGGCCGCCCTGTCGTAGCCACTCGGGTAGTGGGGTCACCTGAGGGAATGTTTCTTGTTGATGTGGCATTAGGGACATCATGGCCATGGGATCCGGGTTCTTCGGCTCTCTTGAGCAGCCGGGTCTCCTCCACGTCCTTCTTTATGTTTACCCTCAACATCTGTTTCAATAAATCCTCAAGCCCTTCTTCGTTGAGTGCTTTCTTCTCCTTGCTAAGATTGAAGTGGTGAATGAGGTGTTCCATCCACTCTGCCTTCGGTTTGACGCACAGTCCAACCACCGCCTTCAGCCCCTTCTGGGGCACGGGCGGTAGCCCACTCAAGACCGCCTTTCGGAAGGTGTTGTTTGCCAGGTTGGTTTCGTACGGGTGGCAGTCATTTTTGTCCGCCCAGAGTATTTCGGCTCTTCTCACGTAAGCATAGACGGACTCTTCGGGTTTGTTGGTCAGGCCTTCGATTCCCACTGCACTGATGTCTGGTGGGTATTGTTTTTTGAAGGTATTCCGGTATCTGTCGAAGGGTGTTTTGTCAGGCAGTTGAGTAGTACGGGTCATCCTTTCCAGTTCTATAGTTTTGTCGGAGCCGTGGGCCCTGCCGATGATGGCCCTTATATCTCCTATGGCCAGGACATCACCTAATGTCTCCTCCTCGAACGTCCTGATCCAGGCCGCAGCTCCCGCCGTGATCAAAGGCAAGCAGTAGCCCAGGGCCATCCTTTCTCGGTGTCCCCATGGTGAATATATTTCTCTCTCCCATGCGTCCGTCATCAGGGGTGCTTGCAAGTTGGCGCCGTCGTCGTCCGAGCATTCGTCGCCGGACCGGTTCGGATTGGGTTCCTTCGTCCTGGTCTTCATAGTGTGGCGTTCCGTCTTGGTCGTGCGGTCTCTGCTGCGGCTTTGGCTGGGTCCGGGTTGGGAGGCTGATGTTTGTTGCTCTTGCCTTGATCCCGATTTGGTGGCTCCCGTGGGAGTGCCGTGCGTCTTCTGTATGGCCCCCGTACTTGTATCATTCTTTACAGGGTTCCCTTGCACGTACTGTGGGTTTTCACTGTTGTCTAGCCCTTGTCCTTGAATGTTAGGGGAGTTCGGGTTCCCCTGGTGTCCTTGTCCGTGTTGTCCTTGGTTGGAACAGGTTTGATTTCCTTGTAGATGCTGGATGGGTTGATGAATTCCCTGGTGTTGCGGTTGTTGTGGATTGTATTGTAGCTGCTGTTGGGGAGCGTAGAGCGGGGTTGAGTCGGGTTGGGGGTTGTGTTGTAGCTGCTGCTGCTGCTGGGCTGAGTAGAGTTGGGGGTTGGGTTGTAGCTGCTGCTGCTGCTGAGCTGAGTAGGGTTGGGGGTTGGGTTGTAGCTGCTGCTGCTGGGCTGAGTAGGGTTGGGGGTTGGGTTGTAGCTGCTGCTGCTGCTGGGTTGAGTCGGGTTGAGGGTTGTGTTGTAGTTGCTGCTGCTGAGCTGAGTAGGGTTGGGGGTTGGGTTGTAGCTGCTGCTGCTGGGCTGAGTAGGGTTGGGGGTTGGGTTGTAGCTGCTGCTGCTGTTGTTGCTGGGTTGAGTCAGGTTGAGGGTTGTGTTGTAGTTGCTGCTGCTGCTGGGCTGAGAAGGGTTGGGGGTTGGGTTGTAGCTGCTGCTGCTGGGCTGAGTAGGGTTGGGGGTTGGGTTGTAGCTGCTGCTGCTGCTGGGTTGAGTCGGGTTGAGGGTTGTGTTGCAGTTGCTGCTGCTGGGCTGAGTAGAGTTGGGGATTCGGTAGTAGCTGCTGCTGCTGCTGCGCTGAGTAGAGCTGGGGGTTCGGTAGTAGCTGCTGCCGCTGCTGCTGCGTTGAGTAGGGTTGGGGTTTGGGTTGTAGCTGCAGCTGCTGCTGCTGCTGCTGCTGCTGGGCTGAGTAGAGCTGGGGGTTCGGTAGGAGCTGCTGCTGCGTTGAGTAGGGTTGGGGGATGCCTTGTTGTTGTTGCTGGGTTGAGTAGGGTTGGGGGTTCGGTAGTAGCTGCTGCTGCTGCTGGGCTGAGTAGAGCTGGGGGTTTGGTTGTAGCTGTTGCTGTTGAGTCGGATAGGGTTGAGTGGCTCCTTGGTAGGACTGCTGGTTCGGGTTGCAGTTGTCGACGTTCGTTGCGCCCAGAGGGTGGTCCGCTTCTCGACCAATTATGGCACCCGGGCCGCTCCTCCCTTTTATCACGCGGTCGGTCCCGTCCATCGGCCCCTTCGTCGAGTCGTACTCAACGCCACCGTAATCCTGACGTCCTCCTGCGAACGACGTCGGGGGTTGATCGTCGTACGAGATATCTACAGGCCCCTTTTCTATGTGGAGTATTGGGAATTGGAGGGTGGGGTCCTTTGATTTTCGAGGCGCCGGATGGTCATAGCAGCCGTATGGTGGTGGAGCCCTTGTAATGTTTGGGAAAGGCGGGTTTTCTTCGAGGCTGGGGTAGGTGTTGTTGCGGAGGCTGGTGTTTTCCCCTCCACATCCCTTTGCCCTCAACGTCCGCTCCGTCCAGGGTGAGTGGGGCCGCACGCTCCTCGACGTGAGGTGGTGCAGACAGCCCTCTCAATATTGTTTTTTCTTGGCGGGAAAGATCGGCTGGTCGCCCTTCCCTCTTCCCTGCTTCCATGTTGATTGCCACATTGTAGGCGTTGAGTAGAGCGTAGGTGTACTTCTCCCTCTTCTTCCTGTAGTCGACTGAATCCTTTTCCCGTACCTTCTTCGCGTTTGCGTGTCTCGTCGCAGCCCACTCGCTCTCCTTCAGGGTGTACTCCCAGGCCGCTGTGGTAAGGCCGGTGGTGACCTTTACCCCAACAGCCCAAACTCCAACCTGTTCCCACTCCTTTCTGTATTTCTCCTCTCGCGCAGCCCATACTCGTTGTTGTTCAGTGGACAACGCCTTGTCTTTCAGGGCGTTGGCTGCCAAATACCTGGCTACTGCCGCCCTCATCTGGGCCGGGGTGTCTGGATCAGGTCTCGCCTCCGTTAGGCGAGGTTGCACATCCAGCGAGGCCATGACGTCTGGAAAGGTGCGTCTGCTGGGGCTAGGCGTGGGTGAGCAGTTGGGGGCCGCTGTCTGGAGAGTAGGTACGAGGTGTTGCGGCAGGAGTGAGGCAGGCGTTGTTTCGGCCAGCAGGGGGAGGCGTTGAGGTAGATCGGGATAGGCGTCGCTGCAAACCAGCAGGGGGGGTGTGTCGAGGTAGACTGGGATGGGCGCCGTCGTTGGCCAGCAGGGGGAGGCGTTGAGGTAGATGCCGGCGTTGGCCAGCAGGGGGAGGCGTAGAGGTAGATCGGGGTTGGCCAGCAGGGGGAGGCGTAGAGGTAGATCGGGGTTGGCCAGCAGGGGGAGCGTTGAGGCAGGTACTGGGGTTGGCCTGCAGGGGGAGGCTTTGATGTGGGGGAGGGGGTCGCGGCACAGGGGCTGCGAAGTACTCAGAATATGACGGTTTTGGAATTCACAAACTTATCTATCGATAAATAAACTCCTCGAGTTCTATCTGTATGACAGAAAGCTGTGATAACCTATTACCTATGGCCAACACTTAAATGACAAAGTACACACTATCCGCACGCCACGCTGCGAGTGTATCCGTCAATAAACAAGTACTTAATGGGATGGGGACGGGGTTCCGCGACAGGACCTGCGGAGAGGGAGGAGATAAGGTGGCGAAGGGTCAAGGGGGGGGGGGGGGGGGGTCGCACGCCAGGGCCTGCGGAGAGAGATGAAAAGGGTGGGGAGGGGGGGTTTACGACAGGATCTGTGGAGACAGGGACGAAAGGGTGGGGGGGGGGGTTTACGACCGGATCTGTGGAGACAGGGACAAAAGGTTGGGGAGGGGGGAGTTTTACGACCGGATCCGTGGAGACAGGGACAAAAGGGTGGGGATAACAAAGGAGTTTTTTTTTTTAGGGGGTGGGAGAGAAAGAGCAACACCCGCTTTAGGTATCTTGTTGCAGTTGTTCCAGATAAAAAACTGGCTACTACCGCCCTACCGGACTGCGCACCCAGGCCACAAGAGAGAGAGAGATGTTGCTATTGTCCCAGGTCAGAGACCATGCAGTCTTAACAAAAGACAAGATGGCCTCTACCGACTAGCAGAGTAGAATCAGAGGAAATCAAACCACAAGATGGAACCGGTGGGATGAACAAAAGGGAATAACTAAATGCGTCTATCACCTTTTCAGAGAGAGAGAGAGAGAGAGAGAGAAACCCAAAAGAAACCCACGTCATCAAGACGCGCCGTCTCTTTAAACCCCACACCACGTGTCTCACCCAATATCCGCGGAACAAGCATGTGCGTCGCAATTTGACCCAGATAGTATTGGTCAAACGCACTGTATTGGATCTCTGTAAGAAGAATGAGGTTAGCGAAGCATGCAAAGCAGTTGGGTTAAAACTGCGCAAGTTTGCCTCTACGGATGCGTCTTATACTATACAAAATTGCACACTGTGATTTTCACATGAACCGTGCCGGGAGGAACCAATCCCATTCGAACTCCAGGGCAAACAAAGGCCAAGCCACCGGTATAATATGCAACTAAGATAGATTAACGTTAATACCTGACCTTTCCTCCCCGCTCTGTGACGGTTTAAACGTATGTGGTCGGTTATAAATAATACCTATGGTGTGTACCGGCTTAACTTCAGTACATTCACCATTTAACAATTAAACCGCAGGTAATACGTCTCCCACGCGGTACAAACATTAGATCTAGACGGGAGTGGATACAATCTATCTACAAACCCATAAAAACACACTCCTAGCCCTTTGCTCCTTGAATATAATTATTTAATTTAATCTGTTAGCGTATCCGAGGCCGTCCAACTAACCGGCTGTTATCAATTTCTATCCGAGGGCCTAGACCACGGAGCTCCGCAACCAGACGGAGGCAGTACAAGCTATTCACCTAAATGTTTCTATTCTAACTATTACAGAGTTTAGTCATTGACAACAGGTTCTGTTTACCTTTCAGTGGCGCCTGCAAATAGCTTGAATTGCGTCCCGATGGCCGCGTGCTTCGAGTCTCGGTCCCGGAACTTCCCAAGAACGTCAGGGTCACCAAATTTGCTGAGTTCTTCCAAGAAAGTGTTCCAATCCAGGATAGCTTTTAAGAGACTTTATTTGTTATAAAGTATTTCGGTATGGTAAACTACGGAGCAAAAGGAGGTGGAAGTTATCGTGTCTTGCACGTGCTGAGCGTCTCCTAGCTGATCATAAACATTAACCCTATGTCTGTAAGCTGCCGAGAAGATTCTGACGAGCTCTGGCTCAAACCGTCTGTTATGGTAGGATCCGCATGGCCTGGAAGGAGTGGGAGGAGCCGGTGTGACGTATTACCCTCGGCTTCCTCACTTGTCTGTGGTGCTGCCTTCTGTGGATGGAGCAGCTATTGCAGCCTTCAGTAAGGTCATGCTCCCCTTGTGGCTATGTATAGTATTTACGGCTTATATGTTTGGTCCTGCTTCCTAGGGTCTATGTTGCTGCTTTCACACCAAAAAGAACCAAGAGCCAGTTCCGGGCTGGTGCTAGAGCCAGTTCCAAACAGGTTCCAACCTTATCCCAGTTAAGAACCAGTTGGTTTCACACCGGCCAGAGCCAGCCATGGAGCCGGCGTGAGCAACGTCATGACGTCACTGCAAACGTCTCCGCTTTAGTAGTGAGCTTGGACAGAAGCATACTGCCGACATCTTTCTTTATTCTGGGTGGAAAAATAGTAACATAGTTACGCCATTAAATGCGTTTATGGAAACATTTTTAGCGAGAAATGTGCATTTGACTTTCATAATGTTCGCTCTGTGAATGTGAAGGATGTTTGGTTTAATAGTTATGACGAAGAGGGAACGCTCCGTTCACTTGCATGGACATGGACTCATCTAGCTGCGTTGGCGCGTTGACGCGTTGAACCACCACACAATGATCAAGCGTCAGGTTAGGCTCGTTACTCGCATTATCCAACGCGAAATCTAACTAACGCGGTTGGTGTGGCCGTGCCATTAGAAGAAGAACCCTCGCGCCAGTTTCAAACACAACAACAACAATTTCGTCTTCGATTCAATCCGTGTATGGTTCGTTCTTTGAATATTCCGATTTAAAACAAAATCAGAAAAAACAAAAAAGGACTGTTTTAAATCGGAATATTCAAAGAACGAACCATACACGGATTCACGTCCATTGTTTACTACGGTGTTTTAAAAAATGCTGGTCTTCGTTGGTCTTCCTGTTTATGAAGGTACGGAAAACTCTGCACCCTGCCCCCGGCGTAAAAGCGGTTCTAGTTCTAGCCCAGCTCAAAAGTGGGGCTGGAGTTGAACCGGTTTTTAGGGGCCAGAGCCGGTTCTTTGGCGGTGTGAAACCAAAACACTGGCCCTAGCTCCGAACTGGCCTGGAACCGGCTCCGATTTTGCGGCGGTGTGAAAGGGGCATGTGTGGGTAGCTCAGGTTCTTAAAATACGTAACAGCCATTACGGTAATAGCGCCTCAGCGCGTCAGAACTAGTTTCAAAATGAAAGCATTTGTCTGGTACATACCGAAAGACAGTCATTAAAAGCAAATACTATCAAAGGAAATGTACGGACGTTGTGATATTTACTTGCAAAATAAAAGCCCAACTAATTGACAAATGTAAGCTTATACCAATAGTTTATTGGAGATTTAAAAGGAAACTCCCTGTTATCCCAGACTCATTCCACGTCAGGGTCATAGGTCACGACCCCATAGTGTCACCCAAGAAGTTTCAGGATATTCTGATGTATAATTTCAAATTAAAAGCCCACTAGAAATTGAAATATGAGACATATTACATATTATTTTGGATTACATTTAAAAGGAAACGCCCTGTTATTCCAGACTCATTCCACTTGAGGGTCATAGTTCACGACCCCATAGTGTCTCCCAAACAGTTTCAGGACATTCTGATGTGTAGTTTCAAATTAAAAGCCCACTAGATATTGAAATATGAGACATATTAGATATGATTTTGGATTAAATTTAAAAGGAAACGCCCTGTTATTCCAGACTCATTCCACATCAGGGTCATAGTTCACGACCCCATAGTGTCACCCAAGAAGTTTCAGGATATTCTGATGCGTAATTTCAAATTAAAAGCCCACTGGAAATTGAAATATGAGACTTATTACATATGAATTTGGATTAAATTTAAGATGAAACGCCCTGTTATTCCAGACTCATTCCACTTGAGGGTCATAGTTCACGACCCCATAGTGTCTCCCAAGAGGTTTCAGGATATTCTGATGTTTAGTTTCAAACTAAAAGCCCACTAGATATTGAAATATGAGACATATTACATATTATTTTGGATTACATTTAAAAGGAAACGCCCTGTTATTCCAGACTCATTCCACTTGAGGGGCATAGTTCACGACCCCATAGTGTCTCCCAAACAGTTTCAGGACATTCAGATGTGTTGTTTCAAATTAAAAGTCCACTAGATATTGAAATATGAGACATTAGATATGATTTAGATGTGAATTTGGATTAAATTTAAAAGGAAACTCCCTGTTATTCCAGACTCATTCCACGTCAGGGTCACAGTTTAAGACCCCAAAGTGTCACCCAAGAAGTTTCAGGATATTCTGATGTGTAGTTTTAAATTAAAAGCCCACTAGATATCTGTCGGTCCTTTTAATGTCTATTGAGACATTAGAAGGAAACGCCCTGTTATTCCAGACTCATTCCACTTCAGGGTCACAGTTTACGACCCCATAGTGTCACCCAAGAAGTTTCAGGATATTCTGATGTGTAGTTTCAAACTATATGTAATAATTCTCATATTTCAATATCTAGTGGGCTTTTATTTTGAAACTAATTAAGTAATTAATTTAAAACTACACATCAGAATATCCTGAAACTTCTTGGGTATCACTATGGGGTTGTGAACTAGATTAGATTAGATTAGATTAGGCTTTATTGATCCTTTTGGGATGACTCCCTCAAGGAAATTGATTGTCCAGTAGTTTACAGAAAGAAACACAATATTAAATTATATACAATTTAAGATAAACAATACACTCTTAGATAACTATAAAAAGTAAACAGTAAACAATAATTATAATAATAATATAAGATAAACAATAAACTCTTAACTAACTACCTAACTATAAAAAGTAAACAAAAAACAGTAAACAGTAAACAATAAACTCTTAGCTAATATAGAAAGTAGAGATAATAATATAAGTAAAACAGGATTCAAGTAAAATAAAAGATAAATGTAGAGAACTGTATAGAGGATTAATATAAATAAATAAATATATATAAATAAATAAATGTAAACATATATATAATAATAATAATACATTTAATTTAATTTAGAGGCACCTTTCAAGACACCCAAGGTATATATATATATACATATACACATGCACACACATATACATATATACACATATACATATACATATATACATACACATATATATACATACATACACACATACACATTCGGCATTGTGGATAAATATCATATCATATATGAAATGACGGTGAGCAAGGGGTGGCTGACAGTTAAATTAAATTAAATAAATTAGCAGTTCAAATTAAGCAGTGGAATAGGTTATATCTCTCCTCTTTACTCTATTACTACTATTCTATTTCCTCCTACTTCCCTCCGAGTGAGGAGTTGTATAGTGTGATGGCATGAGGGACAAAGGAGTTCTTTAGTCTATTGGTCCTAACTTTGGGAAGGAGCAGCCTTCCACTGAACAGGCTCCTCTGGTTGCTGATGACAGTGTGCAAGGGGTGGCTGGCATTGTCAATAATGTCCAGCAGTTTGTCCAGTGTCCTCCTCTCTGCCACCGTCACCAGTGGTTCCAGCTTCATGCCGACCACAGAGCCAGCCCGCCTGATGAGTTTATCCAGTCTGGAGGTGTCCCTCTAGTTTATGCTGCCTCCCCAGCACACCACAGTGTAGAAGAGGACGCTGGCAACCACAGACTGATAAAACATCCACAGCAATTTGCTGCAGATGTTGAATGACCGCAATCTCCTCAGGAAGTACAACCTGCTTTGTGTCTTCCCATACAGGTAGCTGGTGTGTGTTTTCCAGTCCAGTTTGTTATCCAGCCAGACCCCGAGGTATTTGTAGGAATTCACAGCCTCCACCTCAGCTCCGTCTAGCAGGACGGGTCTCGGACTTGGTCTGGATCTTCCAAAGTCAATGACCAGCTCTTTTGTCTTAGAGGTGTTGAGCTGTAGCCGGTTAGTGTGGCACCAGAGAGCAAAGTCCCCCACCAGACTCCGATACTCCTCCTCTCTGTCACCCCTAATACACCCAACGATGGCTGTGTCATCGGCGTACTTCTGTAGATGACACAGCTCAGAGTTGTAGCAAAAGTCTGAGGTGTACAGGGTGAAGAGAAGAGGGGCCAGCACTGTACCCTGGGGGGCTCCAGTGCTGCTGACCACAGTGTCAGACGTGATGTCCTTCAGCCTGACGTATTGTGGCCTGTCAGTGAGGTAATCATCAATCCAGTTCACCAGATAGGGTTCCACTCCCATCCTGTTCAGTTTGTCGTGAAGCATAGGGGGCTGGATGGTGTTAAAGGCACTGGAGAAGTCCAAGAAGAGAATCCTCACTGTGCCGCTTCCCTTATCCAGATGGGAGTGGACTCGGTGTAGCATGTAGAGGATGGCATCCTCCACACCAACATCTGGCTGGTACGCGAACTGCAGGCGGTCCTGGGCGTGTTGTACCTGGGGTCTGAGGAGGTTGAGGATGAGCCGCTCCAACGTCTTCATCAGGTGTGAAGTGAGTGCCACCGGTCGAAAGTCATTCAGCTCGCTGGTCCTGTTCTTCTTCGGAACCGGAACGATGCAGGATGTCTTCCAGATCGTGGGCACTCTCCCTAGCCGCAGGCTAAGGTTGAAGATCCGTTGTAGCGGCTCTCCCAGTTCTGCAGCGCAGGTCTTCAGCAGTCTCGGACACACTTTGTCTGGTCCTGCTGCTTTCCTGGGCTGGAGCTTCCTCAGCTGTCCTCTGACCTGGTCTATGGTGATGTGAGGCGGGGATTGTGTTGAGGTGGGGGGGGAGGAGGGGGATGTTGTGGTGTCTGGGGGGAGGTGTGTAGAGGGAAGAAGGAGAGATGGCTGTGGTGAGGGTGGGGGTGGTGGTGATGGTGGTGGTGGTGGGGGGGGGAGGGCTGGTTGAACCTGTTGAAGAAGTCATTCAGCTCGTTCGCCCTCTCCGTTGTCTGCATTGTCCCCCCTGTAGCTCTGGTCTTTGTGTTGTGACCTGTGATGGTCCTCACACCTTCCCAGACCTCCCTCATGTTGTTCTCCCTCAGCTTCTGCTCCACCTTTCTCCTATAGCTGTCCTTAGCTTCCCTCACACAGTGTTTCACCTCCTTCTGTGCTGCCTTCATGGCCTCCCTGTCCCTGCTCCTGAAGGCAGCCTTCTTCTTGTTGAGGACAGCCTTGACTTCCCGCGTTACCCATGGCTTGTTATTAGGGTAGCAGCGGACAGTCCTGACAGGGGAGACCACGTCTGCGCAGAAGTTGAGGTACTCCGTCAGACAGTGTGTCATCACCTCTATGTCCTCACCATGCGGGTCGATCAACACATCCCATACTGTGGTATCGAAACAGTCTCTCAGGGCACTTTCCATCTCAGGGGACCACCTCCTGATGGTGCGAGTTGTCACCGGCTGTCTTTGGACCAGTGGGATGTACAGTGGCTGTAGGTGAACCAGGTCAACTATGACCCTGACGTGGAATGAGTCTGGAATAACAGGGCGTTTCCTTTTAAATTTAATCCAAAATCCAATCTAACGTCTCATATTTCAATATCTAGTGGGCTTTTAATTTGAAACTACACATCAGAATATCCTGAAACTTCTTGGGTGACACTATGGGGTCGTAAACGGTGACCATGAAGTGGAATGAGTCTGGAATAACAGGGAGTTTCCTTTTAAATTGAATCCAAAAAATATGTAATAAGTCTCATATTTCAATATCTAGTGGGCTTTTAATTTGAAACTACACATCAGAATATCCTGAAACTTCTTGGGTGACACTTTGGGGTCTTAAACTGTGACCCTGAAGTGGAATGAGTCTGGAATAACTGGGAGTTTCCTTTTAAATGTAATCCAAATTCATATCTAAATCATATCTAATGTCTCATATTTCAATATCTAGTGGGCTTTTATTTTGAAACTACACATCAGAATGTCCTGAAACTTCTTGGGTGACCCTATGGGGTTTTGAACTATAACACTGACGTGAAATGAGCATGGAATAACAGGGCATTTTATTTTAAATCGAATCCAAAATCATATGTAATATGTCTCATATTGGAATGTTTGGTGGGCTTTTATTTTGAAACTCCACAACAGAATGTTCTGAAACTTCTTGGGTGACCCTATGGGGTTTTGAACTATAAAGGCCAATTTCCACCGGAATCGGCACGGAAGCGCCACGGCAGCGAAGCGGCTGTGTTCCGTACTGCAATCCCCACTGGAAGCGGCACGGACACGTTCCGACAGATGGCTCAAGACGTGAATAATTATAATAAGTATTCATACAATATTATTCACGAGTTATATTGAAACCATATATATTATAATATACATTATAATATATATATATACATAGGCCTACCTTATAATCAACCATACACATGACATAACCCATTAAATACGGTAGACCTATGATTTCTAGATGTCATGGCAACGTCCACTCGCGACACTGGACTTGCGAGGCATCGACGCAGACTTTCATTTCTTCTTTGCCACTGATTAGCTATTGATACCATACCATAGATAGACTGTATAATATATAAATACCCTGTGAATTGCATAGGGATCGATGTGAGCTCATGAATATTCATGCGCAAAGGCAAACTGATTGGCTGTAGTCGTGTTCTGAGACACGGCAGCGAACCGGCAACTTTCAGAAATAGAAGAGACAAGTATCGTAAACGAAGTGCCGGTTTGGGGACGGTTCCGTGCCGTGCCGGTGCCGTATCCAGTGGAATAGCCTACGTTCACTTGAATGGTTTCTATCATTTTCGGCGAGCGATTCGCTGCCGTGCCGCTTCCGTGCCGATTCCAGTGGAAATTGGCCTTAACTCTGAAGTGTAATGAGTCTGGAATAACAGGGCGTTTCCTTTTAAATTTAATCCAAATTCATATCTAAATCATATCTAATGTCTCATATTTCAATATCTAGTGGGCTTTTATTTTGAAACTCCACGTCAGAATGTTCTGAAACTTCTTGGGTGACCCTATGGGGTTTTGAACTATAACACTGAAGTGAAATGAGCATGGAATAACAGGGCGTTTTCTTTTAAATCGAATCCAAAATCATTTGTAATATGTCTCATATTGGAATGTTTGGTGGGCTTTTATTTTGAAACTCCAAATCAGAATGTTCTGAGACTTCTTGGGTGACCATATGGGGTTTTGAACTATAAATCTGAAGTGTAAAGAGTCTGGAATAACAGGGCGTTTCCTTTTAAATGTAATCCAAATTCATATCTAAATCATATCTAATGTCTCATATATCAATATCTAGTGGGCTTTTATTTTGAAACTCCACGTCAGAATGTTCTGAAACTTCTTGGGTGACCCTATGGGGTTTCTAACTATAACACTGAAGTGAAATGAGCATGGAATAACAGGGCATGTTCTTTTAAATTGAATCCAAAATCATATGTAATATGTCTCATATTGGAATGTTTGGTGGGCTTCTATTTTGAAACTCCAAATCAGAATGTTCTGAGACTTCTTGGGTGACCATATGGGGTTTTGAACTATAAATCTGAAGTGTAATGAGTCTGGAATAACAGGGCGTTTCCTTTTAAATGTAATCCAAATTCATATCTAAATCATATCTAATGTCTCATATATCAATATCTAGTGGGCTTTTATTTTGAAACTCCACGTCAGAATGTTCTGAAACTTCTTGGGTGACCCTATGGGGTTTCTAACTATAACACTGAAGTGAAATGAGCATGGAATAACAGGGCATTTTCTTTTAAATTGAATCCAAAATCATATGTAATATGTCTCATATTGGAATGTTTGGTGGGCTTTTATTTTGAAACTCCACATCAGAATGTTCTGAAACTTCTTGGGTGACCCTATGGGGTTTTGAACTATAACACTGAACTGTAATGAGTCTGGAATAACAGGGCGTTCCCTTTTAAATTCAATCCAAATTCATATCTAAATCATATCTAATGTCTCATATTTCAATATCTAGTGGGCTTTTATTTTGAAACTCCACGTCAGAATCTTCTGAAACTTCTTGGGTGACCCTATGGGGTTTTGAACTATAACACTGAAGTGAAATGAGCATGGAATAACAGGGCATTTTCTTTTAAATCGAATCCAAAATCATATGTAATATGTCTCATATTGGAATGTTTGGTGGGCTTTTATTTTGCAACTCCACATCAGAATGTTCTGAAACTTCTTGGGTGACCCTATGGGGTCTTGAACTATCGCCTTGAAGTTAAATGAACCTGGAATAACAGGGAATTGTCTTTTAAATTGAATCCAAAATCATACGTAATATGTCTCTTATTGGAATTCTTGGTGGGCTTTTATTTTTGAAATTCCAACTCAGAATGTTCTGAAACTTCTTGGGTGACCCTATGGGGTTTTGAACTATAACTCTGAAGTGTAATGAGTCTGGAATAACACGGCGTTTCCTTTTAAATGTAATCCAAATTCTTATCTAAATCATATCTAATGTCTCATATTTCAATATCTAGTGGGCTTTTATTTTGAAACAACACATCAGAATGTCCTGAAACTTCTTGGGTGACCCTATGGGGTTTTGAACTATAACACTGAAGTGAAATGAGCATGGAATAACAGGGCATTTTATTTTAAATCGAATCCAAAATCATATGTAATATGTCTCATATTGGAATGTTTGGTGGGCTTTTATTTTGAAACTCCAAATTAGAATGTTCTGAAACTTCTTGGGTGACCGTATGGGGTTTTGAACTATAACTCTGAAGTGTAATGAGTCTGGAATAACAGGGCGTTTCCTTTTAAATGTAATCCAAATTCATATCTAAATCATATCTAATGTCTCATATTTCAATATCTAGTGGGCTTTTATTTTGAAAATCCACGTCAGAATGTTCTGAAACTTCTTGGGTGACCCTATGGGGTTTTGAACTATGACACTGAAGTGAAATGAGCATGGAATAACTGGGCGTTTTCTTTTAAATTGAATCCAAAATCATACGTAATATGTCTCTTATTGGAATTCTTGGTGGGCTTTTATTTTGAAATTCCAACTCAGAATGTTCTTCAACTTCTTGGGTGACCCTATGGGGTTTTGAACTATAACTCTGAAGTGTAATGAGTCTGGAATAACACGGCGTTTCCTTTTAAACTTAATCCAAATTCTTATCTAAATCATATCTAATGTCTCATATTTCAATATCTAGTGGGCTTTTATTTTGAAACAACACATCAGAATGTCCTGAAACTTCTTGGGTGACCCTATGGGGTTTTGAACTATAACACTGAAGTGAAATGAGCATGGAATAACAGGGCATTTTATTTTAAATCGAATCCAAAATCATATGTAATATGTCTCATATTGGAATGTTTGGTGGGCTTTTATTTTGAAACTCCACAACAGAATGTTCTGAAACTTCTTGGGTGACCCTATGGGGTTTTGAACTATAACTCTGATGTGTAATGAGTCTGGAATACCAGGGCGTTTCCTTTTAAATTTAATCCAAATTCATATCTAAATCATATCTAATGTCTCATATTTCAATATCTAGTGGGCTTTTATTTTGAAACTCCACATCAGAATGTTCTGAAACTTCTTGGGTGACCCTATGGGGTTTTGAACTATAACACTGAAGTGTAATGAGTCTGGAATAACAGGGCGTTTCCTTTTAAATTCAATCCAAATTCATATCTAAATCATATCTAATGTCTCATATTTCAATATCTAGTGGGCTTTTATTTTGAAACTCCACGTCAGAATGTTCTGAAGCTTCTTGGGTGACCCTATGGGGTTTTGAGCTATAACACTGAAGTGAAATGAGCATGGAATAACAGGGCATTTTCTTTTAAATCGAATCCAAAATCATATGTAATATGTCTCATATTGGAATGTTTGGTGGGCTTTTATTTTGAAACTCCAAATTAGAATGTTCTGAAACTTCTTGGGTGACCGTATGGGGTTTTGAACTATAACTCTGAAGTGTAATGAGTCTGGAATAACAGGGCGTTTTCTTTTAAATTGAATCCAAAATCATACGTAATATGTCTCTTATTGGAATTCTTGGTGGGCTTTTATTTTGAAATTCCAACTCAGAATGTTCTGAAACTTCTTGGGTGACCTTATGGGGTCGTGAACTATAACCCTGAAGTGAAATGAGCATGGAATAACCGGGCATTTTATTTTAAATCGAATCCAAAATCATATGTAATAAGTCTCATATTGGAATGTTTGGTGGGCTTTTATTTTGGAACTCCACATTAGAATGTTCTGAACCTTCGTGGGTGACCCTATGGGGTTGTGAACTATAACCCTGACGTGAAATGAGCCTGGAATAACAAAGAAGGGTCCAGCTGCAGGCTTGGGCGTTTCCATCATGACACAAAAACGCCCATCGGGCGTTCCCGTCATGACACAAAAACGCCCATCAGGCGTTCCTGTAGCGTTTCATCGATCAATCAAGAAGAGGTGAGTTTCGCAAGGCATGCTGGGTATGCTACCCTTCCTTTTTTGGCGGTTTTACCTCGTAGTAACTTTACAGAAAAACGAAAGGGTTATGATGAGAGATTATGTCAGTAAGTATGATATTGTTTATTTGACAACATTGGCTGTGAAGTATTCTCATTAGATCACTGATTTAGCTGTGGTATCGTTGTATCCGAATTCGAATCCGATATAAATACTCGTGACAAGCATGGTTCGGTAGCAGCAAATGCTATGCTATCTCGTCCATAAACGTAGCATATTAGCCAGAAATCAGAAACGTTTAAGACGGTTTGTAGGTAGAGGGTAAAGTTTGCAGCGAAGGCTTTGCCGATTATTTTACTGTCAGGTTAACATTACCAAAGTACATAGTTAAGTTGGATGTTAAGGTGTCAGCTTGCATGGTAAGAGGCATGAAATCGGGGCCACGCTGCTTCGTTGTGGTGACACACGCATCGGATTAAACTGTGCATGTAAAGTACGTTTAAACGAACTAGTACGTTTACATGCATGGCATATCAGAGAATTCTGTCAGTTCGGTCGCAGTTCAACAAATGAATAAAGATCGTTAACACTCTGAAAAACAGATGACAGATGTGCCCGAAGTTACTACTTTATTACCTCGTTGGTGACCAACGTTTTGGAAAACATGTACTTTTAATTCACCCTTGGGTGAAATCGAAGCGTAGTGTGTACTGAATGCGTGTTGATGATGATGATGCATATGAATTGCAACTTACACGTATTCCAAACCTTTTCAGTACCCTGGCACATGCTTTGTCCAATGGACCATTGAAGGGACTTTACTTGGCTGACGAGGTAAAACGTGTGGCTGGCGCACGATTCATTGCATCTAGTAGAGTAGCCTTCACTGGTAGACAGGCAGGCCTCTTGATTGTTTATTATGATTTAATGAAGTGTTCCTATGTGAAGCTGATGGGCCCTGGTTGCTGCTAAATGCTTGTTGAAAGTGCATTGTGCACTTTTTGTATGTAGCTACAAAATGAGGGTGGATATCACTTTATAATTTATAGGCATTATGTACTAATAAGAATCATTGACAAATCACATTCCCCTTTTACCACCACAGGACGCACCTCACCAGTATCAGAGCAACAGCTGTGGGGTGTTCATGCTGATGGTGAGATGCATTATTTTCAGAAATGATGACTGATGACTAGTTTGCAAAACAACTAACTCATTTGTATGTTAATTTCAGTACGCAATGTATTCTACCCTCCAAAAGCAATATGATATCAGTGAGGTGAGTTCTTTCAAATCTCAATCAGTTGTGTAGCATGAAATATAAGGCTTTCAATAATTTAGTCATCCTATCTGGAGGCTACAATTAACATGCATCAATAGGTCATATACCTTACTTTGTCTTCAGGTACTGCACTTACGGGGGGGGATGGCTACATCTTCACAATAATTTACAATGCCATAGTACACTGCTAAACAGTACTGTAACATGGATTTGTATCAGGCTATGACGTCATTTAAAGCATAACTTTACTTTTCAGGGGGACATGCTCTCTATCAGGAGGTGGTGGTGTGGACAGCTGTTGGAGACCTTTATGCTTGAAAGGTTTATATACTGTGTCCATGTTGCTATTTACTTATTTTTGGTGCTCATGAAGAGCGTAGCAAATACACTTGTCTCTCTTTCTCTAGCCCTGCAGAACTAGCTGGTTCCTTCTCACCCTCTCCATCTCCCCATCTCAGTCACACCTTCCAATCACTAAGCAGTGAAAGGTATTACATACTATGTCCGTACTTTTCTATTTACGTATATTCTCTCTTGCTCTTTCTCAGACTTTTGATCGATCAGTGATTGCCTTTTTGTTTAATGGTGTGGGTAGTGTTGGTCTGGGCTTGTGTGATTGAATTGAAGGTTGATTATAATCCCTGTTTCTCTCCCTCTCTCTCTCCTTCACTCTTTTTCGGCTCTCTCCCTAGCCCTGCAGGACTAGCTGGCACACCAAGCTCACCCTCTCCATCTCCCCATCTCAGCCACACGCTCCAATCTGGCACAACAGAGGACAGGCCATTCTTACCACCCGAAGTCCTTCAGCAAATTGTACAAGAGACGCTGAGACTGGACATGGCGATGCTTGGCGTGTTCAACAGGGTTTCAAACACATTCCGAGAACTAATCAAGCCTCTCCACCCTTCCATATATATAAATTACAGTTTGGCAGGGGACCTTAAGCTTAATAAAGACAATCTCATATACATAACGGTTAGAAACAATTTACAACAATGCAGGCTGTGGCAGTGGCCTTGCGCTACGCCTCAAAGGCTTCTCAAATTAGTAGAATTGGCCAAGCGCACGCCTGGTACTGAGGCACGTTGCATATGGCAGGTATGTCATAAAAGATGTCTGCCTAGCATAATGTTCTTTTATTACTCCTTTTTCGTTTTATTTGGGACGTCTAGTTTGGCAATCCCTTTCATTTGTAAATGTACATACTACTGTAGTAAATGTATCTGCCCAGAAATGCTGGTATTTTAATACTCCTTTCTTTTTTGTTTTTGTGACAAATGCTATACGATGTATAACATACATTTGTGCCTACGATGTATGTTGTAAGGTTAATTGTTACAGAGCAATTACTGTATTTTGTCTTTATTGAAAACATTCAGTGGGAAAAGTAAGTGAACACTTGGAGTCAAATGGTCTACTGTTTGAGCCTTCATAGTGTCTGGTAACTGGATTTGAACTGCATAATGTCCCAAGTGTTATTTTAATCCATTCATTATTTAATTTGGGCATATTCTTAAACAACTGTATATCAAACATCTCACTTATACCTAATATCCTATCTATACTAACCCAAAAGATAATGAACATGTAGGCATACTGCACAACCCAAACATTCTCATTAGATTTAGCAATCATGGAGCCTCCCTGTTAATCATGGAGCCTCCCTCCCGGTTCGCTTTACCGCACCGTTGTAACGAAAAGAGAGCTGAGCCGCAAGGCAAAGCTCTCGATCTACCGGTCGATCTTCGTTCCTATCCTCACCTGTGGTCATGAGGGCTGGGTGATGACCGAAAGGACGAGATCGCGGGTACAAGCGGCCGAGATGAGTTTTCTCAGAAGGGTGGCTGGCGTCTCCCTTAGGGATAGGGTGAGAAGCTCAGCCATCCGTGAGGAACTCGGATTAGAGCCGCTGCTCCTTTACTTAGAAAGGAGTCAGCTGAGGTGGTTCGGGCATCTGGTAAGGATGCCCACTGGGCGCCTTCCTTGGGAGGTGTTTCAGGCACGTCCAGTGGGGAGGAGACCTCGGGGAAGACCCAGGACTAGGTGGAGAGATTATATCTCAACACTGGCCTGGGAACGCCTCGGGATCCCCCCGTCAGAGCTGGTCAATGTGGCCCGGGAAAGGGAAGTCTGGGGCCCCCTGCTTGAGCTGCTCCCCCCGCGACCCGACCCCGGATAAGCGGATGACGATGAGGATGAGGAGCCTCCCTGAAATGATCGTGTTGTAATATCAAGTTTGATGCAAAGTTTGGGCCGAGATCCGACACATAAATGTAAGCTAACATTCTGTAGGCATAGCTGGCTAACGTACCCGTATTACGAGATCGACGGGGGCGCTAACGTCAGTTCTATGCTGCCCATACTACTAGATCGACGAAGAAGAAGGGGGCGTTCCAGCCTGCGTAAACGAGAACGCCCACCACACGAGAACGCCGGGGGGGCGTTCTAGTCTGCGTGAACGAGAACGCCCACCACACGGGAACGCCCATTTGTGTCTGCAGTCGGATGATATTGGAGAAACGGGGCATTTTCTTTTAAATCTAATCCAAAATCATATGTAATATGTCTCATATTGGAATGTTTGGTGGGCTTTTATTTTGAAACTCCACATCAGAATGTTCTGAAACTTCTTGGGTGACCCTATGGGGTTTTGAACTATAACCCTGAAGTGAAATGAGCATGGAATAACAGGGCATTTTATTTTAAATCGAATCCAAAATCATATGTAGTATGTCTCGTATTGGAATGTTTGGTGGGCTTTTATTTTGAAACTCCACATCAGAACATTCTGAAACTTCTTGGGTGACCCTATGGGGTTTTGAACTATGACTCTGACGTGAAATGAGCCTGGAATAACAGGGCATTTTCTATTAAATCGAACCCAAAATCATATGTAATATGTCTCATATTTGGTGGGCTTTTATTTTTAAAGTAAATATCACAACGGCCGTACACTTCCTTTGATAGTATTTGCTTTTATTGACTGTCTTTTTGTATGTACCCGACGAATACTTTTATTTTAAACTAGTTCTGAGACGCTATTACCGTAATGGCTAGTATAAACAAGTACAGAAAAAAACTGGGTCGGCTGGCGATGACTGCAGTATTCATACGCCGGTAAACAAACCCCGAGAAGCCCAATCCCTACGAGAGCTCCCCGCGCTACGGCCATCCGGAGGCGCACAGAGCTTTTGGCCGTGATATTATTATACAATTATATTATATTTTATACTAATATATAAAGAGCTCCGGGAGCCGCAAACGGCAACAATCACTTTCTCGTCAATGCTGCAGTTCACCCTGGACTGCACTGCACTGAACTGAGTTGGCCGGTTGAACGCTGATTGGCTGTTACGTTACACATGTCACTCACTGGCCACGCTGTTGAACGCCGATTGGCTGTCATCACGCGAATGTCGCGTCAAAGTTTAAATATTTTTAAAGATTGATAGATTGCGGGGAACACCCCGCTTTTCCCAAAAAGGGTCCTATGCTCCCCGGTATGTATGGCTACAGGGGAACATAGGACCCTTTTTTTTTAAGGTCACGTATCTGTTCTAAAAAGGCGTTAAAAACATGCGATGACGTCACACATTGTCATACTGTCAGAGGTACTGCTTTACGGCAGTTTCTAAAGAACTTCCCTTTTCCCGCAACGATAACACCAGCTGTTGGATGTAAGGATTTTTTTTTGCTTAATACCCTAGTTACAGAGTTTTAGTGAGCTAATGTAAAAAAAAGAAATGCGCAAATGTTTTACATATGTATGTTACTTACAGAGAGTGTTTTTTCTAATCCTCACTAGTGCCGATGATAAAGCTTTTTTTTAGTAACGATTATGAGCCATTTCTTTCTCCTAAAATAGAAACCTGGATTAGAATCATAATTTTAAGACTGCATCAATTTAGTTTACATCAGTAAACAATCTGCTAGAGAGCAGTGTTCTGTTGTACTCCTCCTCATGCCTCTTCCTTTCTTGATCTCTACAGTTGGACCTTGATGCTGTGACAACGGACAAGTCTTCTTCCTCTGTCCTTTTCCCCTGCCTCTGTTCAGTATGTTCAGTGTTGTTAAAGGCACCCAGTGCAACTTTATGTAAACATTCAATGAAAAATAAACATTCAATTTCTAGTCTTTTTTACACGTAGTAAGTTTCAATGACTCCATACCATTACATATCGACATTCAAGGAGCAAAGATGAGACGTCGTTGTGTGGTGAGAACTGATAGAAAATCGTAAACAACAACAATCGCCGGTGGGGAGAAGCCATTTTTCCATTGACTGGAAGCCTGCTTTATTTATTGTAGGTTACAAAAAATAAAGAAAATGGCGGCATTGTTGTTGTTATCAATTTTGTATCAGTTCTCACCACACAACGACGTCTCATCTTTGCTGCTTAAATGTCGGTATGTAATGGTATGGAGTTATTGAAACTTACTACGTGTAAAAAAGACTAGAAATTGAATGTTTATTTTTAAGCCTCGAAAGTTGCACTGGGTGCCCTTAAATCATTTCTCTTTTTTTTTATTAGTTACTATTAGTTACTGTTCTTCTAATTGTGTTCTTGTTAGTGTGATGTTTGAATAAACTTGCCTGTTGCAATGTTGGTATAATGTTTGTATAATTACTGTTATACAACTGTTACTGTTTCAATGTGACTCACACCATATTTCTCATTTAACAAACATGTGTAGCTTATAATGTGTTGCAGGGCAGAGCAATTATATTCAATGGCTTAAAACAAACCCATCGGTAAAGATCAGTGAATGCAGAGAAATCAATGACAAGTGGTGTAGATGGTTTTCCCTCTGTGCAAGGTCATTAGCCCAAGTCCTACAAAAAAATAACAACTGTAATAGCAGATGTTGAAGTTGTTAAATCGTTAACTAACAATTTGTATGGAACAATCGGTTGAGGTAAGTTAAGTACTTGAGTCTCAACACTCGACACTCGCGATTTTACCCGGGCTCCAGCGCAACTTTCCTTACCAGGTGAAGCCTCAGGTAGCCTAGGACCATTCATACAGGAGCAAGCAAGAACATTACCTTTTTCTGTCCTTGGGAAACGAAAAGACGGACAATCCGTTTCCACTGTTAGTGCAGTTTATCATTGCACATTTACTAGGCATTTCTTTTTTAAACTATCTTTATTTTCAAAAAAATAGACAATGACAGATGAAATGATATTGAGCGGGACATTGACTGTATTATTTAAGGTGGTCATACCGTACCTACCTACCATGTATATAACACATTGAACATTGAACACAAGAAATGGAAGAAATTCCATTTATGCCCATGTACTTTCACCATACATACTATCTAAAAAATAAAAGGGCCTGCAGGAAAATATGAATACAGTATGCAAAAATTGAGTTCCACGGAAAGTCGAAGTTAACACGTTTCTGATTGCGCTTCAGCTTCAGATGCCGTCAAGAGGGGTCTCTGGTCGTAATCAGTCGCAAGTCCGTCCCTGACCAATCAGCATTCATTAGCAGAATGCTAGCGTGTATGGCCAACAATGGCCCAAACTGTAAGAAATCGAAAGGACATAAGTACTCATTAATTTGACTTTTGAACCATAATCTATATTGAACTTGCGGAATCTACAATAAAATTTGCGATATTTCAACGACAAGCAGGTGAAAGAGGCATAATTAGCCGTCTAGCCCCATAGACTCCCATTCAATCTGGATTCGCCCGCGATCACCCCCAGTGGATGTCTCATGGAACTACAACCAAGATCGGTACAATGGGGCGTAACGTGGTTATGATATTGTACGTATTTTAGAACATTATTCTATTTTTCATTATTCTATCAAAAATATGCAGTGTCGTCCAACATCTCGTTTAAGGTGCTTGCAAACCGAAAGCGGTCGAATCTCCTAATGCAACGCTCCCAATCTTGAGGCTTGGTAAAATCGAAAGGCTCTGGGGTCTCATTTATAAAACTGTGCGTGGGATCGCTACTAAAAGTGTACATATGCCCAAAAGCCAAGTTTTGCGTGCGCCAAAAAATATTCAGATTTATAAAACCCTGCGTACGCACACAGTACGCAATCTTTTCTTTATAAATCACAGACTGCCTACAAGTGTGCGCAGCTGAATCAGCTTCACGTTCCGCCCTGTACACGCCCCTTTTTAACCATGAATGGTCAATGCAAATGACCTCATGAATTCGATCTGCATATAAAACAGACTCAGATGCAAGTATTATGTCTTGTCGGAAACAACGGCGGAAGTACTGAGAAAAGCAAAAAAGCGAAATTTCACGGAGGTTGAAGTGGAGACACTTGGGTGAGATGGAGGCCCGAAAAGTAGTTTTGTTCAGCGGTCACGGGATTGGGATCGCCAACAACAAAAAGCAGAGTGAGTGGCAACATGTTGCTGCAGCAGTGAACTATGTCAGTAGCACGGAGCGCACAGTCCCAGAATTAAAAAAGAAGTGGTCTGACATAAAGTTACATATTTTTATGTAGCCTACCAATAAATCGTTATGGCCCCTAAAGACACTCTCCCTCCGAATCCTGCCATTTGCATGGTCCGCCAGAAGTGCCATATGGTGCAGCATTACCACGGCGCTCACCTCTGTATTTATAGGGTTACGGTAATAAGACTGACCGAGAACACCTTGGATAATCAGTTTGTAATCACCCACGTAAAATGTTCTTGAACATAACCCCTTTTTAATGCCTGATTTGTCATGAAAAGCATCAAGAGTAACGGACAACGATTGTGATGAGGAGTGTGGCTTGGTTTTCCACACTTGGGATTTAATTGACATTTGATTATGTGTTTACACTGTCACATAAAAATATTATGTTATTGACCCATGTTGGACAGATGCTTTATTCCATGCAGTCACGCCGTCAGTGGACAGTATGGAGTGACGGGATTAAATATAGAGAATTTTTTTTAATTTATATTCTAAGGAGATGTTTCTGGAGTTATAACTGAGAAATAACGCAGTTGACTTAAATTATTCTGATTACATAGATTTAACGCATGATACGGGTGGAAATTAAATTAATGAAGGGCGATGATGAAACATAATCGTTCTTCTCACTCTACAATTCTTCGGTCTGACTTCAGTTCACCACCACACCATCTGTGTCGCCAATTCTCCTTTTCCTCTAAATTATGGCCGTTTCTCAATTCCTAGCACGCGTACTACGGACTCGATGACTTGCAAGTACGTACTTGGGAAGTCCGTACTTCAAGCACAGACTTGCGAGCACTCGAGTACGTACCTGCAATTGGAACAGCAGCGGACTCGATGACGTCACCACCTCTGCTCGTCCGTTAACTGTGCTACGGCCTCATTTAGGCATAAACTACTGAACAATATAAACAAATGATATTAAACAAAATCGCAGCCTCTTTCATTTTCAAATAGTATGTAAATATTCTGAATGAATAAAAATTGAAAAGATATGCGTGTCCTGTCATGTGTATAAGCTATACACACACGACTTTATATATATATATATATATATATATATATATATATATATATATATATATATATATATATATATATATATTTATATATTATTATTATTATTATTATTATTATATTATATATTATATAAATATATATATAAGTTAAGAGTAACTTAAGCTACAAATATATGACTGAGCTTACAGTTGCGCGTCTTCTCCATATTGTCCGCCATCGTACTGCTTCGAGTGCGAAATGCATCCTGGGATTTATAGCGGTTGCAAGTACACACGAGCCATCTCCGATGCATGCTCGGTGAAACGGCGAGATCGAGCACGCATCAAGAACACTTCCGGGTTTTACGACAGTACTCGCTTGATGCGTACTTCGAATTGGAACAGTGCTCGGGCAACGACTGATGACGTTTCACGAGTCCACGAGCACACGAGCACGCACAAGTACGCAAATTGAGAAACGGCTTATGCGTACGCATGAGTCAGAGTTTGCTTAGGGCTGCGCACATTTTCCCGTCAAGTTGGTTTTTTATAGATCACAACCTTGGCGTGGAATGTCAGGTACGCCAATTTCAGCCCCGTTTTGTGCGTACGCAACGGTTATAAATGAGACCCCTGGAGGTTGTATTGTGAACATAGCTTTTAGTGTAGGTTGCGCCATAGCTGCCGGCTCGTCTCCCATTCATCCGCCAAAACAATACACTTTCCTCCTCTTCGTCTTTTCACATTTTTCCTCTCCGCTTACAAGTCGCCCAGTTCTGACACCATGTCGAGTTATTATTATAATGAGGCTCGTACAACGAAGTTATCGGAGTCTGTCTTTATTATCAACTCCGTACAGCCGTTGTTGACTAGTGTGCATGCACGGGACTCCAGCTAACCTCGCACCCGGTACTGACGTCCATCCGGTTACTACAAAATAAAGCCATTCCTTACACTATTATTCCATAATACCACACAGAGTCCCAGCAGAAGCCTGTCGGGATGCTAAAATGTCCTGGTTTCCACCATCCACTATGAAATGTCCCCTTTTGTCCACGATTACATAGCCAACGTGGTCTTATTATATCCCGATCATTAACTAAAAAACACATAGAAAGATTAAAGCATCCAGCATGGGATTTCAACAATGTGAGAGGGCGTACGCAACAGGGATAATCGCCCAGTGGAATGCTGCGCGATTTAATCTGCACAGTGGAAAGCAGGGAGATTACAAGACAGAAATAAATGTGTAATTTGCCGTGTGCTGCCTGGCACCAATGCTCCCGTTGAACTGATCTTTATTCCATCATGAACAATACTTGAACTGACGAGATGAACCGCACCGTTCCCACCTTGAAGGCGTTGCCAATCACACGGACACCTGTCCGCAATTCCACAGCAGCAGGCTGTCAGCAAACAAATCGATTTTTGGAGCAAATTCACTCCTACAAATATGGGTAGGCTAATTTGTCTCTGTGTTGAGGTCATGTTTTCGGAGCTCTACGAGGTTGACATCTCGACATCACACACACACACACACACACACACACACACACACACACACACACACACACACACACACACACTTATCGGTAAAAAAAAAAAAGGTCAGGGATATTATATAATCTTTATATTGATCCCCTTTGAGAATTTGTGTGGAAAGGGGTGGGTCTGGGGCGTGCTATATTCTTGCCTTTCTCCTTTGTAAAGCGCATTGTATTGCCTTTTTGCCGATATGAAGTTAACTGCGCCTATTCCTTGATTCGTTCTGCCGTGGCACTCCAAACAAAAAAATTCGTTCCAATGTTCGTCCAATCCATTCCAATGGTGGTCCTGCATTGAGTTTAAATCCAACTCTAACGAATCAATGTTCCAGTTTTAAGTTTCATAGAATATTTATACATTCCCAGGGCAGGTTAAATAAGCGCACGCCCTGTGGAATTAGTCAAATTAATTACAGATAAATAATACTGAAATGGCTACTTTTTGGTTGAACACATTTGTCGGAATGGCGGAACTAAAAAGGTGTCGGAATGGGGGTATGTCAAAATGGAGGCATGTCGGACTGGCAACATGTCTGAATGGCAGCCTGTAACCACTATTACTAACCCAAACCCTACAGCTACTACTACTACTACTACTTCAGCGACTACTACTACTTCAGTAACTACTACTGTTAAGTATTTTAAGAAGCTGCATTACCCTCACATAGCCACTAGAAAGCAGGACCAAACATATAAGCTGTAAATACTATACATAGCCAGAAGGGGAGCAGGACCTTACTGAAGGCTGCAATAACAGCTCCATCCACAGAGGGCAGCACCACAGACAGGTGAGAAGGCCGAGGGTAATACGTCACACCGGCTCCTCCCACTACTTCCGGGCCATGCGGATCAGACCATAACAACATACACATCGAGCATGCTCCTCGGAATCTCTTGGCAGCCCATAGGATAGGGTTAATATAGCTTTGGTCAGCTGGGAGACGCTCTGCACGTGCAAAGACACGCTTCAACCTCCTTTTGCTTCATAGTCAGTTTACCGTACCGAAATACTTAACCAAATAAAGTACCTGTTAAAAGCTATCCTTTGGATTTGATCACTTTCCTTGAAGAATTCTGCAATACTACCATTACTATTACTACTACTACAGCTAGTACCACTACTACTACTTAGGGATGGGCAAAATGATTCTTTTCCGGGAACTAGTTCTTTCAGTTCAGTTCACTATAACGATTCGTTTATTTGATTCGGTCGTTTTGATTCGTTCGTTACGTCAGATTACATCTTAAAATAAAAAATATATATATTTTTTTATTATTTTGTCATGGGTCCGGATAGGACCGTTAAGACTGCAGTCCGCCGTTTGGAGATGCCTGCTATATAGTATAACAAACGTCCCACCAATATTTATACCACTTGCTTACTCTCTATATTTCATTCATGGTTTTACATTTATAAATTTATTTTACTTTACATTTAATTCTTCATTGTTCAGGCATTACAGAACTTGCATGGTCATAAATAAAAAATACGAACTGCAGTTTAATTTCTTTGTTTGTTCTTAAATTGACGTAGAATGGAGCAAAGACTCCTGGGATTGGGAAATGCGTTTATCCAATAAACAGATGGAGGTCAAGTCTATTGTCGAATGGTATGACCCAAGATACGTCAGACAGAGAAAGCGCGCATATTCGACGGTACCGCCTTGTCATTGGTTTACCCAGGTGCCATTCCAACACCATTGCTACCTCTCATTGGCTGAATCTTTGAGCACGTTGTAGACTCAATCAATTTAAGTCGCGGGGAGACGGAGCTCTGTTCGTTTGTATATTTTATTTTCGTGACCATATGTTTGGTTTATGTCAAAAAAAAAAGAATCAAAGAACCAGTTCTTCTTGTTTTGGGGAACCAGTTCTTGTCGTTCACGTTCGGGATTCGTTCGTTGTAACGAATCAGTCGCGACCGACACATCCCATCTTTCAGCTTTGACAGTATTACAGTTTAGCTTCCAGATTTTGTAAGAATGTATTTAAGCACTTGCTTCTTCAGGTAATGTAATTCAGCGTCAGTTTTCGATTTCAGTTTCAAGGTTTTTCAACAGTGCACTGCAATACATTTGACCTTTCAGATTTTTCAGCAGTGAAGGGCAATACATTTGACCTTTCAGATTCATCAAGGCAAGGCAATGCAACTTTATTTATATAGCACTTTTCATACACAAGGCAGACTCAAAGTGCTTCACATATAAACAGTGTCATACAATAAAATAAAATAATAGGTAAGTAAAAGAAAAACATATGCAAAAATAGAAAGTTAAAAAGGCATTTTAGTATTAAAATAGAAAATAAAGGCAAAGTTATTTAGCAGAAAGCTATAGCAAACATAAAAGTCTTCAGTCTTGTTTTAAAGGTGCTCAGAGTTGGGGCAAGTCTTAAATCCTCTGGGAGTTTATTCCAGCTATTTGTTGTGTAGTAACTAAATCCTGCTTTCCCATGTTTTGTGTTTACTCTGGGGATAATTAACAGATTGGTCTCGGAGCTTCTTAGTGGTCTAAAAGGCTGATGTAGTGGAAGCATATCAGTTAAATATTTTGGGCCTAAACCATGTAGGGATTTATAGGTAAGCAACATGATTTTAAAATCAATTCTCTGACTTACAGGAAGCCAATGTAACGATTTCAGAATTGGTGTAATATGATCAAATCTTTTGGTCTTTGTTAGAACTCTAGCAGCAGCATTCTGAACAAGCTGAAGCTTCCTCAGAGTTTGTTTTGGGAGACCTGTAAGGAGACCATTGCAGTAATCAAGCTTACTAGTGATAAAGGCATGTAAAATTTTTTGTAAGTCTTCGGTGGACATGAGCCCTCTAAGTCTTGCTACATTTTTAAGGTGATAATATGCCGATTTTGTAACTGATTTGATGTGACTGTCAAAATGTAAATCTGAATCCATGATAACCCCTAGATTTCTGGCTTTGATTGAGGTTTTCAGGGAGAGAGAGTGAAGGTGTTGGGTTACTTTAAGCCTTTCTGTTTTAGAACCAAATACAATTATCTCTGTTTTGTTCTCATTTAGTTGAAGGAAATTTCGGCACATCCATTCCTTCACTTGCTCAATGCACTGGCACAGCAGATCTATGGGCCGATAGTCATTTGGTGATAGCGATACATAGATTTGTGTGTCATCAGCATAGCAATGATGGTCAATATTGTTATTTTGCATGATTTGCCCTAGTGGGAGCATGTAGATGTTGAATAAAGAGGGTCCTAAGATCGAACCTTGTGGGACTCCACATGTCACGTTGGGTGATTCTGATACAAAGTCGCCAATGGAAACAAAGTAGTTCCTATTTTGTAGGTAGGACCTGAACCAATTTAATCCCCACCCAGTTTTCTAACTTTTCCAGAAGTAATATGGTAGTATGGTCTACAGTGTCGAATGCAGCAGTTCAATTCATTTTACATTTCTGCATTTTTAGCAATGCTTTGCGCTTTTCATTTAGCTGTCACTTTATTTGTTTCCAACCATTTACATTCACTTGAATGGTGTGCATGTTTACATTGTTTACTTCATATAGTCTTTTGAACTCTTAAAATGTCTTTATGTCTTTATCTATGTGGCTTTATTCAAATATATTTTCAACTGCACTTTGTACTACAGCACTCACCGCATTTTCTATTTATATATATCGTCATATTTAATTTTACCCACTTGTTTTGTCTGTAAAGACAGAAGCATAGATTAAACTAACGACTAAAGGGAAGTGATTATTTGTATGTTCAACAAATGATACCACTAGTGGTGGATCCAATACAATTATTTAATCACATGAGCAAAAACACATCATTAAATAGACATACCGTTTAATCCAGTGAGATATTTATTTTCTTGTGAGTTCAAGCTCACAAGGCAGGATTCAGAATAGTTGCAGCAGAACCTTCCTCTGATGCTCGTCCCAAATGTAGGACAACTGTTTAATTCAATGACTAGGACTCATTATATAAAAATAAAATAATTGATAGCTGTTTGGGAGTTGAACCCTTTGCTAATCCACTTGTCAACTTTAAAAACATTACTGAACATATGAAGCCCATTTAAACCCAACACTGAGCGCTTTGCGACAGAGACTGAAACACATCTGAATGTCACTCCGTTAGACTGCCTGTAAACGGTTTCTCCAAAGCACTCAATCATCTACTTACAATTTAAAAATACAGAATAAGAATAACCAAAAATCCCAAATAACATTAGTCGTAATTAAAACACAAGTTTAATGTGATATCAGTAACCAGGTAAGGAAGGGCTTGACATCAGCCAAGGTCATTACAATCTTCATATTAAATAAATCAATCTTCATACTCCATTTGAAAATAGTAAGCTACAGCTGTAGCATAAGCCGTAGTGTCAGACTTCAAGTGAGAGTAACTTCAACTGGATGGACAAAACTGGGGCCTCTGTGCTGCTAATCCCAAGTGTTTGATGCAAAGTATTTAGATCGCTAGACGATAGCTGAGGTCTTCTGGGTCAGAGTGGGCACTGCAAAGAAACAATGAGAGTGATGAACCAATCTTGATTAAACAAGTGACCAAAGCAAACACAGTTCAGTTGTCAGGGGACTTGCCATAGTCTGTATGGTGAGTGACAAATGTATATGAATTCAGCAAATTGGATAGAGAAAAAGCTGCAATAACCAGTACTGGCCAAGAGATGGTGCAGTTTCTCAACTTTATATTGTATGGCAGGGTAAGGCTTAGAATCAGGAACAGACTCACATTGTGGGCAGGTCATTCTCCATCGTCCACCATGCCTTTGATTTCTCCCTCTGCTCTCATCTAAAAAAAAAAGGAAACACAATGTCAAGGAACGGTGCTGGAGCAAAACACCCCAAAATCTGTCAATGGGCATCATGCCAATAAATTTGTGATCGTCTTAAACGGCTAGTTTAATGAACGACACCTGTTCATGTGAGTGCACGCCTTCATGAGCATCTGAAGTAGTAACATTTATGCACCAAAGCTTGTATATAAGGAAGAGCATTTCATAATAATAGGCGCCAGGCAAAGAAAAAAGTGCAGAAAACACAGTGTCTCTTTTTAACATATTCATTTGTCAAAACCATGTAACAAGAATCGTTTGGCCGAACTAAATAGATTTTTTTGCTTTGCCCAACGTATGTGACTCATACAACAAGTCTAGTCTACTCGTAGATTTGGTGTGTGCAGAAGAGAACATGTGAGAAGTGCTTTTAAATGGCATGTGAGAGCACACCTTCAGAGTGACTCATCTATGAACTCACTGGCTTGGTTAATAGGTTATAGGTTGGGAGAAATTAAAACGTGCATCCTCCTTGACTCTCCTCCCACTCTATTAGTTTGGTACAACACGCCTTGTACCAGGCGTGTTGTATAAAACTAATAAGAGTGGGAGGAGAAGAAAAAAAAAGGTAAATGGACTGCAATCATATAGCGCTTTTATCCAAAGCGCTTTACAATATTGCTGGACATTAACCCATTCATGCACACAGTCACACAGTGACGGCAGAGTCAACCATGCAAGATGAAAGCAAGCTCGACAGCAGCAGGTGTCTCGCGAAGCAGGGATCGAACCAGCAACCTTATGGTCACCAGCCAAGCCGCTCTACCGCCCAACTTGTACCAAGTACAGAGAGCAGAGCTTACCTTGTCCAGCTCCTTCTGGGTCTCCTCCTCCATGCGCCTGATGTCGTCCATAGACAGCTCCACCCACTGGTCCAACGAGCAGAACAGCTGCCTGTGGAAGTTGTTAAACAAACGTGCCTCTTGCTGTGAAGAGGAGGAGGGGGCCGGGTGTAAAGGAGAGAGAATGAGTGAGATGGAGGACCAAAGCAACACAATGGGATGGAACAAGGAGAGAAAAAGTTATTTACCTTATGGATTAAATTCTCCATTTTGCCTTGAATTACTCTCCATTTGAAATGGACCGTTACAAGCTTGTAAGCACACATGTGAGGACAGGCCAAATTGTTCTTCAGCTCTGTCTGAAAAAACGATGTTTGGTAATATAAAACAGCTATTTTGTTGTCAAACATTATTTTATAGCAACTGCCAAACTTTATTATATGTCCTGATGGTGAACTCACAACCAGAGTTTTCAAAGCAATATTAGGTACAAAGAATTCTGCACATGAAGTTACCTAGCACAAATAAGAGCATCACAGAATGGGACAGAATACTGGTACCTTCCAGTTAGGTCCCAGGAGCCCTCGGCTGGTCTTCTTTGATACGAAGGTGGCAGGATCTTCATCCGGCTTGTAATCCTGCATAAACAATGTCAACAAAAAGTTTTAAAAACAACCTAAATACCTTGAAACAGAGCTAGGGTACCCACAAAGGTGTTAGAGACACCAAGCAAAGCTGAAAGCTGCATCTCACCTAAACCTACCTTTTGTCCTACTTGAGTTCGGTCAGCGATGTCGATGTGAATCACCTCTGCCTTCTTCCAGTCATCAGGGTCTAGTCCATGAACCTGCAAGGGGGTCATGCACCTCGATGGTTACAATGGATATTAAAGAAAAACTAACCCTTAAACCAGTTATGTGATATGGATTAATCCTGGTCCACTCAAATTTATCTTGTTTTGAAAACGTAGGATGAGATGTAAATATGAACAAAAATTGCCATCTGTAAGTTCAATGCATGCTATTGCATGTGCAACCTTTTTGAAACATTAAAAATGCCCGAAAATAGACTACAGAAGCAATGGAATCATTTGAAAATCAGTAACACTTAGTATACTGTGCAACGTGTCGTTGGGACTACAGGCTTGTAGTCCACGTTGAGTCGTCTTACATTGTCCGTCTGTCCCATGTCGGGCTTGTGCCACGTCTCAATCTTGATGAAGAAGTTCTCACCCATGTATTCATTCTGTGGAGGAGGGGGTTAATAAAGTAAGTTAGTTCTGCGCGCACGCACACACACACACACACACACACACACACACACACACACACACACACACACACACACACACACACACACACACACACACACACACACACACACACACACACACACACACACACACACACACACACACACACACACACGTGAAATCAAGCTTGACATTGCAAGACTGATTTAATCTAGTTACAGTCTCATCTTTCAGCTAAAAAGCAATAGGTGGTAAAATGTCTTGCAACACATGACCCATTTCCATACGCATTTGCTGGCTTGGCTCGACTAGGCTCTCTGCAGTGGCCCAGGGCAGCTTGGAATGCCTCTCCATTACAATAGAGCTACCCTCAAGCAACCAAAAATCACTGTGGTGTCCGTTTATCTAATCCTTCAGTAACCTTTGTTAATTATATAGTTACAGGAACAAACAAATAATAATGAACCAAAAGGATGCACTACTACTGTGTTGAGTGTGGGCCTATAGTCCTACAATTTGAGACAACATCTTGTTCCAACAACCAACCAGGCCCAACGTCACCGCTGAGGCGTGTCTGGCATGCTTGTCCTGACACTGAAGAGGGTCCAGACTATAATTTAGAAACAACTGGTGCAAGAGACTATGTTACTGCCAGTCTCCTGTAACCAGTTTGTGAAGGTTCTACTCTGCTCTGAATTCAAGTTCCAATCTCTTCTTGACATGGTCGTGGCTTTCCCTCGGAACTTCAAAGTCACAAAAAAGGGACTCCGGCGGCGAGGACACAGCGGACGTGAGGAGCTCAGCCTGGCTCATGGCTGATTGGGAAGTCTGTGTCCGAGAAAGGGTTAAGCTTCTTGAACACTCCTAGTTCGCCACAGTTTGTGGCGCATTTCACACAAAACATCTCATGCACCACACTTGCATAAAGACAATGTCCCAAAGTTGGTGTGGGTCGTACCAATATACTGTATATATATATATATATATATATATATATATATAGTACGTGTGTGTGTGTGTGTGTGTGTTTTATATATATATATATATATATATATATATATACATACATACATACACATATATATATATATATATATTTACACATATGTATACATGTATGAAATAGGGGTTCTGTTCCATTCTTACAAAATAATATGAAGCTTAACAGGAAACTCAGGGACCAGACCAGGGCTGCAGTACTTACAGTTAGAACTGGATCAGTGTTGGGAGAGGGAGGTCACAGCAGACAGACGGGTCAGGACAGGAAAGAGAAGAAACACACTCCTTTACATTTGTAGTATTTCACCAATACTATGAGAATAGTTCTGCCCTGGCAGAAGGAGTACAACACTCTTTAATGTCGGTCGAGCGCAGTCAGTATTCTAACTTGATGTTTATATTCTCCAAGCTTGTTCATGTGTATGATATATGATATTAGGTTTTTAAACTTTGTAAACTGCCTGACTGAAATCGCCACATGAGGGTCAAAGGTTCTGATCAGTTTCCCCAACATAAGAGGGGATGTTTTTGGTGAAATAAGTTCATTGTTTAAACTGCAGTCAAAGTAATAAAGATAAATATTCATCAGCCTGTTGAAGGATTGGCCGGTTTTCTAAGACACCAGGTTAATTGTTGACATTGTCGAGGTGAAAATCAGGATTTGTATTCAACAGAGCCTCTGGCAGTATTGACACGTCACTACACAGGGCAGCTGGCGAGCCATTAAAATCCACTCTGTGTGAATACTTTTCGAAATACAGCCTCAGCATTCAGAGTTCACACACAAAGTACTTATGCCCAACCAGGCCCGTTAATATGCACGTACCTAGGTTAGACAAAAGATACAGCTATGGGAGCTGCTAAACACTTTCATAATGGATATCAATTAATCACCAATGTCGAATCCATCTAGAATTCATCACCATCATAAATCAGGGCTGATTTATGTCTGAACTTCAATAGACCCAATCCTTGGGTCCTCACAAACGGGCCACATACACCTGTGTGTGTGTGTGTGTGTGTGTGTGTGTGTGTGTGTGTGTGTGTGTGTGTGTGTGTGTGTGTGTGTGTGTGTGTGTGTGTGTCTTACTTGTTCGACAATATGGATAGGCATTCCAGGCCTTCTCGTGAACCTCAAGAGAACCTTTGGGTGCCATCACACGAAGAAATTTTGGAACTTTACTGCGGATAAAAATAAATTGATTCAGAATGGAGCGACACCTCTTCTTCCCCCATGCTCATGTGATCATAATAAGTATGAGTCCAGGTCACACTATACACCTTTTAAAGCCGATGAGCAGACCCAATTCATTCCTTCATAGCGACCCCTTCAGCGTATGACAAAGGATCCATCCTAGTGATGAATAGAAAACAATGATCCGTCCCGGGCCCTACCTCTGCAGGTAGTAGATCTTGTGCGTGTACTGCCCCTTCTCCCCGTCCTTCTCGTAGGGCTCGTTGACCAGCACCTTCACGCCCTCGCCCCCGCCCGTCTCGTTCTTACTGGCCTCCGCCACGGCGTACAGCTGACCCACTTGGTACTGCACACACACATCAGGGAGATACACAAGAAATGCAACAATGACACACGCACAAGCAAAACAAAGCTGAAAAGTTTGGGACAACAGCTACATGCAGGGGGCAGGGACACAGCACCATGTGACCACACATCCTGACCTCAGTTAACCATTTCCCCCTCTTTTCCACACTCAGTACGTTTACATGCACAGCTTAATCAGATTACAGCCATAGTTCGACTATGCTCCGTAATTCGACAACTGCAATCGTCCGAGTATACATGGCGGTGAGAAAATCGATTCATTGGCCGAAGCATGTCATACCCCGGTTCGATAGGTGGCGCTGTACCCCTTTCAACTAGTGGTAATAAAACCACCGGCTGACCTCTTTACGTCACCAGCAACAACAAACTCAGGCGGCATTCGAGAAAGATGTTTTCAGTAGACAGCTGTCAGTTCGGAACCGGGTCCATGTCATTTCTCCGACGCTCCATTGTTCCGACCTCTCGGCCGTATGCGGACTCCCGACGGAGGACCTCCGCCACCGGCGTGTGTGTCCTCCGGCGGGAGAGCCCCTCCGGCGGGAGTCTGCATGTGATGTTCAGGCCACAGAGCCGACAGAACGGATGGACCCACAATACATTTCAAGAGCGCCCCATGCAAAGTCAATGAGATCCGTCGACGGACGCATGTAGTGTGAATGAAAGGTTATGCTCTATGTTAGATACGCATACGGATGCGGACAGAAAATCTGTCCGTACTCTTTTTTCTCTGCGTACATTTTGTCCGTATTTCATTTTGTCCGTATTTCATTTCGTCCATATGTCCTCTAGAGGATGTTTTGCTCAACGTCCATTCCAACGTAAAAGACGCATGAAAGTATGAGGGCAGTGACGTTTAGACCGTTGATAACGTATGTCTCTATTTACGAACGAAATGGGAGCATAACTGAGCCTTTATGCAACTCAATCTAATAATCTAGGGGTCTTAATAAGACTATGAGAAACTCAATTTGGTTAGATTTTAGTCCAACTAAGGTGTATACATGCATCTTAATAATCCAATCATAGTCGGACCAACCCAATAATTAGATTTTCTGTAAAGGCTGACTGACTTCAGATCCTTCCCTTCAGCAAAAGAGTCCTGTCCACTACGAACTCTGGCCACCACACACACACACACACACACACACACACACACACACACACACACACACACACACACACACACACACACACACACACACACACACGTACGTTGGGGTGAGACGTGGAGTCGCTCTGTTACTAATGCCGCAAGCATGAGTCACATGGGCAGTGCCACAGAAGGTTGAGTCAGCGACCAAGAGACTGTGTAGGGCTTTAAAAGAAAACACAGAATCACCAGGACACCGTTAAACACATCAACACCTCTGTATGCATCGTGTTCCCCTAATGATAAAGTTGGGCCCTGCCAGGCCTGGATAGCGTAAGCCCTCATACAGAGAAGCATGGATGCCTACTCTAAGCCCTCATACACAGAGCAACCTCTAAGCCCTCATACAGTGTGGTCTTTAAGACCTCATACAGAGTAGTCTGAATGCAGTCTCTAGCCCTCATACCCCGAGTAGCCTGGATGCAGTCGCTAAGCCCTTATACACAGAGTAGCCTGAATGCAGTGTTTTAGCCCTCATACACAGAGTAGCCTGGATGCAGGGTTTTTGCCCTTATACAGTGTAGTAGTAGCCTGGATGAAGTCTTTCTATCTCTGGCGAAGTCACAGAACTGACCCGACTGGGGGCTTTTGGTTCTGCTGCGTGGTTGCTCCCGTAGGTTGCTGTGATCGACTAGGATCTCAGGAATGTGACTTGACGTGTAGAACCAGTGTGTGCGTGTGTCACATTGGCCTCGCCTGTCTGATCCATCATAGACTACAGCGACAACAAAGACAAGTTGAACAGTTTCATGATACCGGTCTGTCGGTCAGGTTCAGCCAGATATGGACCAGATCGCTTTTGGCTTTTGTCTGAAGAAACGGCAAGCGGTGACAAGTCAGTGTGTTAGTCTTTGCCATGGTATCAGATCACATCCTCATAATTAGGCCTATTTCTGAGTTTTATTTAGAACATAACATTCCCAAAGTAAATAGAGTATATCTCCACAACTGTCAGTGCAATAACATGAAATATTGAAAAAAATAAATAAAAAAAGTTAAAACCTGTGAGATTGTTGCGCAAGTGAAATAATCAATGTGGATACTTGGTAAGAGTGAAAAATTCCACTTATGCTACGCATAAGTTGAAGATTTCATTTCTGCCTGAAATAAACTTCATGTTTTGATTAAATACCACTTAGCGCAAATCAGTTGGTCACCCTATTACTCTATAGGGCCATAGGACAAGAGCTGAGTTGAGTGAGTACATGGGTCAATTTGTGATGCCAATAAAGTGAAGTAGAGCAGAGATAGAGGTTTTAGTAGAGGTAGGGTTAGGCAGATCTCCAAATAATCAATCCAAGGCAAATTTGACAATATCAACTTGATGATATACAAACTGGTAGATATCTTCAGAACCCAATTTACAAATTTGACATCTGACCCCTCAATTTAAAAGGTCAGGTCGAATAGAATTAAATTACACCAAGCCAAATAAAGTAGTAGTAGCACCATAAGGCTATCAGAAAGTGATGAAGAATGTGTGTTGTTATTGAAGGCAATTTACCTATTTCTTCTGAAACCCTCTCTTAGCACACACAATGTTTAGTTGCAAATATTGGCCAGACACTGGATTATCCGTTTATGGGGGTTTTATGCGATTAAACACAATCATGAGGATAAAAATAAAATAGGTAAGACATCATTTTTGGTTGTAAAAAGAAAAAGTGAAGTTTGTTTTTTACTTTTTCATTCTTTTTTTTTTTCCTCTAGTTCGGCAGATTGGACTGTTGGAATCAGTGTCTCAGCTTTCATTTGATATCGAGTTTGTGTAGATCAAATCACAAGAAAAATATTACTTTTGCTGTGAATGTGAGAAGTTCTCTACAACTCTTTTTGTAATCTGCTTCTTATTTTGTTTGGGGCTTGGAATTTAATTTTGTTTGGTCAACAATGGCTATGATATACTAGAAGATCAATATAATCTCTCTAGGGGTGTCTCAAATGGCTTTTTTTTGTTTCATAAAGCTTAAATAAATGCCTTGAAACGTCTTTGCACATTGTGGTGGTGGGGGGGAATTTCCCGGTTACAGGATTTTGGGATGAAGAGGTCAAGAGGAGGGGAAGGGAGAGATTTAGATTAAAACAAGAATGAAGTATAGCAAGACTGATACTCCCTCAGGCTTAAAAAGCATGGCTCTTTAACAATATTTCTCTTCATAGACTCAAGACTCGATGGTAAATGTAGGCTAAGTAGGGGTGAAAAATGTATGAATAAATAACTAGATGAATCTAATAATCGCGATTATTATCTTCTGTCATTCAGAATAAATTCCACAACTTCCTTTTATTTGATTTATTTTGATTTCTAACCCTTTACATTATTGCAATCTGTTGATATAACCTTTTCAAAGCGCAAAGCGGTCTGGAGTAGATTCGAGATCCTATGTTTCCTAAACATAGAGAGCCATATGTACTGAATCAACAATTGATTTTGGATCCAATGCTGACCCCAAGAAACGAAAGCCCTTAGGCTAGCACACTAGCAGACTTAATAGTTTTCCCTAGGCTAGTGGTTCCAAAACTCATGTACCCTCTGTGACAATTGACATCCTACAGTGTAGCCAGAGCATCACGGACAGCTCACTAAAATGGTTTTGTTCTTAATTCTGCTGAATCAACAACATTTGAACAGGCATTTACATATACAGTATACACAACATACAAAAACGAGACCAAGAGTAAACTGTGTCGATCTTTCAGGGATTTAGTTTCCTGTCATGGATAAAAGGAAGGGGAGTATTGCCACACTGAGCTTCATGCATTTAATTTTGGTACTGAGACTATTTTTGGAACTGAGATCAATCCACCTATCCCACTTTGACAACCGCTGCCCTAAGTGATCGAGAAAGGGATTATAATACCCTAAGTCATTCTATAAGCACACACAAAAAACCCATTTGCTTACTGTGATATTTGCTTAAGGCAACGTGACTTTCTCAGTGTCACCAAGAAGCCAAGGAACAAGCTGGATGGGCAGCAGGATGGCCTTGCCCTCGTGGCCTCCACTCAAACACCCATCCTGTCATGCACGTGTAGGGGAGTCCTCATTGCTTACCCATGGGCAATGATTCCCATTTTCAGTTGCAGTTTAATTCATTACTTTCCCTCCCTGAGTCATGATAACCCGTTTTACCTGAAATGACTCCCATCACACAAAAGGCATTGGTATTTAACAGGTAGTAAGTACACAGAGGTGCATACCAGTAGTTCTGGTTTGGCTGAGGTATAGCCGAGTTCATTGAACATTCATCGTTCTTGCCAAAGCGGCCTTCATGGGACAAATAGACTGGTCATTGCGAAGAACAATGTTCTAATATAATAGTGGTTGCTTGGGCAAATTGTTATTGTTTTGTATTCACACAGCTTTCCTCTTGTCAGTTGAAGCTCAGAATGAAAATCTCCTTAACCTATGCAAGCTTAAATCTGTGCATAAAAACATAAAGGAAAACCTTTCTGACATAGTACCTCATTATTCAGGTTTAAAGCCAAAATAATGGAATGGTTTATTTGGAAGCAATGGGAGCGATAAGGTGAGAAGAGGAAGGGAACTAGAGAAAGATAGATGACATAGGAATGTTGGAGAGTTAGTAGATAGAGTCCTTACCTCTTCCACGGATATGGGCAGGACCACACGGCTGGATAAAATAGAGATGAGAAGGAGATTCATTAGAATTTTCTCTATCAACACTGAAAGAGGAAACGCAGTGGTGGGTTAAACCTATTGGCCTAGCATGGTGAAATGCTGGCTCGGCGCTGAGTCAGTGTGACCTTTGGTTGAAGTGGATTGCATCTTGGAAGAGTTTATGGTCTTCAGACTATAGTATCCATGTGACCCCGTCTCCTCGCAGTTTGTTTGATTTAATGTGTTATACCTTATAAGTCATTATGTTACCCCCCTTTTGATCAGTTATTCTACATTTTAAGGTCATTTTGGGCCAGAGATGTTGTTGAAGTCCAAGATCACTTTTAGATAGGTGTATTAATGGGGCTTTTATTCATCAAGGAGGTTGTATCTCGCACTATGAGCACATGCAAATATCCATCTTGTGTCTAGGTGTAACCTACATCATGTCTGTCTTGTGTGCTATGATACAGTTGCCATTTAATGGCCACCTGTTGCATGTCCACTGAGACATGAATATTTCATTAGAAACAGATCCGTGTGGCAGTGTTGTTGGCTTAAAGCCTCACAGTGGCTTTAAGAAACATGAAAAGACTGTGTTGACATCAAGCAGCACTCATTCATCTCCACTGGTCGTCTACATCCGCCTAGTGTGAACGAGGATAAAGTATCACTTATCATACTTGCTTGAAACAATTGTGGAAACATTATTTCACTTTGGTCAGGAAAGACTCCCATAATAGGTTGAGATCGTTATTAGTGCCTGCTGGAAACTGCCTTGGTGGTTCGTAAGGGTACACAACATCACCCTCGAAAATGCCTCAAAATAAGAAACGGAAAAATAACACCGGTCTGCTTTCAGGTGACCCTAACTGGGCCTACATGGTCAATATAGAGTGCATATGTATACATATATATATACACATATACATATACATATACATATAGGCCTACAGTGTGTGTGTGTGTGTGTGTGTGTGTAATAGAAAGTGCTTCGCCTTCACCTACCTACTAGATACACTCACCTATCAGTAGGTATAACCTTAATCAATGAAGAACGCTTTACACCTTTTATTTAACATTGATCGGACGTCACTGTTCGTGGGGAATCCGGATCGTCAGAAAACATCCAGGGAAAATCGCGCTTCATTCTCATTCCAGTATAGTAACTACATTCGTATTGCTCGATTAGGGTCTACTTACAATTCTTTAATGATCATTGTGATAGTTCTTTCCGTCCAAAAGCAGCATACACACTTATTTAGTCCAAAGCCTTCCTTGTCGGTCGACACAGTCGGTCCTAAAGTTTGTTGTATTGGGTTTCTTCCTGAAAGATGCGCTTTGTAGAAAGGGGCGGAGCGTGGAAGTTCGGACCGCCCCTCGCAGCTCCAGGTGATATTGTCTCTGCAGGTGGCAAGAGCTCCAGGTGATACTATGCGTCTGTTACTAGAGTTCCAGGTGATACAATGTGTCTGTTACTAAGGCACCAGGTGATAATATGTGTCTGGTACTAGAGCTCCAGGTGAAACTATGTGTCTCTTACTAGAGCTCCAGGTGATACTATGTGTCTGTTACTAGAGCTCCAGCTGATACTAAGTGTCTGTTACTACAGCTTCAGGTGAAACGATGTGTCTGTTACTAGAACCCCAGGTGAATACTAGTCTGCTGCAGGTGACCAGAGGCCAACACTGTCATCACAGCAATCTAGTTGGACCACTTACTTTGTCAACACGGCTTCTTTCCAGGCTTGTTTGACCAGTTATACTTCGGATGAAGTCTTTGGAATAAAAGACAAAGGAGTTTCTATCCTGAATTCCCTGAAGTGGTGTAAGTAAATTCATTCATTAAAGTTGTCCAACCTACAAGCCATGTTATACATTTAAATAAAAAGACATATCAGCTATATTCGATAATGTTTTAATTTAAATTTCACGTATTTTGGCTTATCAAAATATATAGTATAGATATAAATAGGTTTACAAAGGCTTATTGTAGAATGGTCATAAAAACACAACACACCATCTTTAAAAATGATTATATTTATTTTGTATTACGTAGTTCCTTTTTCCCCCTCGGTGGAAACAATTAAAAACATAAATCAATATTTCAATGACTGTGGCTAATGTAGAATAACACTATATGAACCAAATCTTCCTCAGATTCCTCAGATAGGCAATACGGTAGAAGTGAGTTGCTGCGACTTAACTTTGTGAGACCGGCTGGCGTGCGGGACGTCGCGCTACAGATTCCGGATCTCATCCGAAGATGTCCTGAAAACATCGACGAAGAAAAAGGGGTAAGCGTGGACCGTGGAGGCGTCTGGCTACGACTGAGGAAGATTTGGTTCAACCGGATTCCGCTGCCCTCAATGATCCTGGGGAACGTCCAATCCATAAGCAACATATTGGATGACCTCCAGGGAAATGCCTGCTTCCTTAAGGATTACAAAAACTGCTGCGTGATGGCGTTCACTGAGACTTGGCTAACCTATGAAGGTATTATTGTAGCAAAAGTCTTTAGCACCTGTAACTGCAGATTGTGTATGCGTACACTGAAGTCACAAACGTGTAACAGTCAATTTGAAGTCGTAAATATTTATTTTGCATGTGTACTCTAAAGTCATAACTGAGTAACAGTACATTTGAAATCGTAAATAGTTCTTCTACCATTGTAAAAACAAAATAGGCTCTACGAGTTCACAAGTCTGTGTGACAGCAGGTGCACAAATCCTATCCTGTGCATCACAACTTCAAAGAGTCATGCAATTGACACTTTTGCTACAATCATTGCAGCGCAGTTGGTGCAAAACACATTCGCACACTCGTGTTTCAAAATCTGAGAACATGCCCAAAATGTGTGCATTCTTAAACCCAAATGTGAACTACTGCATCAGAAGTTGGACATCTGTGAAAAATTTCCTCACAAATGAAATTATATAGTACGAGCGTGGATCCATCGTTATTGGAAAAGGGGCCCAGATCTGTTCCTCCACTGGCTCCCCTCAGGGCTGTTTTCTGTACCCTCTTCTGTTCATTCTCTACACAAACATGTGCCGCAGCAGCAGGGAGGACAGATTCATTTTAAAGTATGCAGATAATTCTGTCATTGTCAGCCTGCTACAAGGAAATGAGACAGGCCATGGCCCAGTTGTCCAGGATTTTGTAAATTAGTGTGAACGGTCAGATGAACATTTCCAAAACAAAAAATATGCACGTAGACTTTAGGAAACTCCCCAAGGCAAATGGTCAGATAGTGGAGTGTGTACACAACTACAAATACCTTAGGACCATCATCGACAGCAAACAAAGTTTTGAGGCAAACTGTGAGGCTGTGTATAAAAAGGCGAACCAGCGCCTACATTGTCTAAGGAAACTGTGCTCCTTCCATATTGACAGAAAGATGCTCACTATGTTTTAGATGCTCCATTGAATCTGTTATTTCCTTTAGCCTGGTGTCCTGGTTCAGCAACCTACCCCTGAAAGATTAAAACTCACTGAATCAGATTGTGAGGTGGGCTAGTTGGTTAATTGGAGAGCCACAGCTAAACCTAGAAACCCTTCACACTAGGCAGCTACGGAGGCTAGTTGGGTCCATCCTAGAAGATGGATCCCACCCACTACATGGTGAATTCCAGCTCCTCCCATCAGGCCGTAGGTTTAAAATGCCTACAGGTAAAACCAAAAGGTACAGAGGTAGTTTTGTTCCTTCAGCTATTAAGACCCTGAACAATACTTAGGCTATTTGTTGACTACACACTAATCTTTATAAATTATGCAGCCTTCCTAATCTATTTATTCATTCATTTATTGACCCAGTCTTTTTGTATTTGATATGGTTTTTATTCTGTATTTTATCAACGGTATTTTGATAGTACTATTGTGTACTTTTTATCTATATCTCTACGCCTGAAGCACTTGTTGTTACTGTTATGTCATTGTCTTCTGTCAATGTTGTCTTTGTGTAATGTGTGTATGCAGCCCACTCTTTTTACCTGCCACCAAATCTACCCTTGGGTACAAATAAAGTTACCTTACCTTATATATACACAATGTACAATTATAGAAGTCATAGAAGAAAAATAAATTGCGCAAGAAAACCAAAAAGAAACTGAAATAGAGGGACACACGTCCATAAGTGGGAGTCAACAAAGGTATTGGTGAGTGAGCTGAAAATCACATTTCACATTGTCACAGACAAGTTATGAAATACCCCAGGGAGAGCTAAAGGTATCTGTCTCTGGAGATTAAACATTTAGGCTTATCAATCGATAATAAAAACATCAATTATTGTCAGTCCAGTGCCCTATACCACGAAGCTCGCTGAACATACCCAGGCTTTCTTCGGAAAACCTGGCTCGACAGACCCGCAACTCGCAATCAGAGTTAAATGGTACCACGAAGCTCACTTTAGATTCAATTAGTAGAACCAGGTTTTCCGCTTTAGGTTCAGTGCGCGTTCACGTGAAAGGGGCGTTTTTTGCGTCATTTTTCTCACCTTTACGATAGATCAAGCAGTCTATACGAGTATAAGTGAAAAGATTCTGCATATTGTCTGTAAAATAACTATGCCAAATGCAGAATTGTTCGCCATTAATCCAAATAGAATGATGATGATTTAAAAATGCATAAGCAACGTCCATCCTGCCTTATTCTATCATTTAGGGAATTCACTTTAAATACACCCTATTTAAGAAATGTATCGCATGTTTTCGACCGCTGAGAGGTAGCGACTGTAGCGTAGTGGATTAGTATTAAGACCCGAACGCCAGCGACCGGGGTTCAAATTTGCCGGTCTATCATCATGCATTTTACCCCCATAGATGTGGTGCCATCACGGCCTTGAAAATATGGGTTCAAGTTCGAAATAAGCACAAAAACATAATTCCATAAGCTTTAGTGAATAAGTATTCCATATGCATGAGAATTAGAACTTTTAATGCTTCACATAAATTTGCATCACTTGGGAGACGAACCCCCCGCGCAGAAATTCAAGACTGACGCGCTACCTCCACTCTAGCTCACTGTCACGGAGACACAATGCTTAACAGTAATCATTGTCTACATAAGGTCCAAAAGGACGATCAAATAACGAACACCCTCTGATGAGAATCTGTATCTCTCATGAAGAACCCCAATTTCGTTGTTTGCACAATGACAATAAAGTCTGAAATCTGAATATCGTCAGACAATGCCAAGGGATCGGTTCTGTCCCGTAAAACCCTCTGTCTCCGGAGAGACGCCTGTACGAGAAGTGCGCCGGGGTCCACGGGAACACCCACAAATGGTGACGCCATTGTCAGAGGAGGGGCTAGGAAGCTGCGCACGCCGATTTAAGTAGCCGATCTCCGGCTAGACTAAGCCGAAAAACTGCTCCCGACCAGGTTTGGTTGCGAGCAAGTCACCATGGTGATACAGCGACGCTAAAAGAGATCGACTTTCGTGGTACAACTAACCCAGGCTTGGAGCTCAACATACCTCGCTAACCCTCTAAGCGAGCTTCGTGGTACAGGGCCCAGGGGGAGAGCGATGTCCAGGAAGTGTTGTCATTGAAAGAGTGAGACATTTAGGGTATGGCAGTATAAGAAAATTGCTGATAAGATTAGGGTCTATTCTGAGGGAATTAAAATATATTGCCTGGTAAATCACACTTTCTCTCATCAGCCTTATGCTGGTTCCTGTAATCCTTTTCAACTGACCAAAGTAACACGGTTAAATCGAAACGACACAAGGCCCTTACTTTGTGAGTTTGCTGACCTCTAGAGGTTAAAAACCTTTCTAAAAAGGTTAAAGGAGACATATTATGGTGTTTTCCCAACAAGTAAACATAGTATTTGAGTTCCAGAAAACATGTTTTTGAAGCTGTTTGCTGGAAATAGCTTTTAGGAAAAAAAAATATTGTCTACAGCTATTCCCCTCTGCTTCAGTCCCTTCAGAATGCGCTGTTTCTGGTGTCTGTAGCGTTGATGAAAATGAGCTGCTGCCCATTGACCAATGAGCTGTCAGACTGAACCACAGCATGGAGGAGAAGGGATTTTTGCCGTTTGCTGACTCCTGGAGCACTATACCTATATAATATAACATAATATTATATACTGGTATTTATATAATAGATCTAATATCACGGCCAAAAGCTATGTGCGCCTCGGATGATATTATGAATAATAAAGACTGTGTCTGACGTCTCTGGTACTTCCACAAGTAAAGACTCGTAGTGGGGGATATCTCGGCCGTGGTTGAGAAGAATTGGGGGGAAGGCACTTTGGCATTGACTCTCTGAAGTCCATGAACCGCGACATGGACTTCGGTGCCGTGGCCGGCAGCTTCGGGCCGCCGTCGAAGCTGCCGGGCCGCCGTTGAAGCCATCCGGCTGCAGTCCGGCGGTGTTCTCCGGGAGCTGAACTGGTGCCGAAGCTAGGTGGCAGCTCCAGCGGACTAGCAGCTCCGGCAAACGAGCAGCTCCGGCTGGGGTAGCTCAGCGGCAGTCCGACAGCTCAGCTCCGAGAGTACAATCCCTTTCTACTCCATGTCTCCTCCTCCCGACTTCCGCCGAAGCTTCGGCGGCAGCTCCGGCGGGGTGAGCTCGGCGCCAGAGAAAGGGATTGTACTCCCGGAGCTTAGCTGCAGGGCTAGCGCCGAGTTCCCCCCGCCGGAGCTGCTCGTCCGCTGGTCCACAAAATCTAAGCGATGCTCTGATTGGAGGGAAGTGGGAGGTAATATTCAAATGTGCCCCCTTCCTACGTAGGAGGGGGCGCCGAAACTGACTCGCTCGTTTGGTAGCTGGAGGCGGGCTGCTTCCAGAAATGCGTATCTCACTCAAAAAATCATGTACAGACTTTTTTCAAAGTTTGTATGCGTGTGGGAGCACCATGTACCCACAACAACACCCAAAATCCCAGGAAAAGTGCTGTTTTCATAATGTCCCCTTTAAAAACGTGCTAAGCCGATGTGGCTGCTCTGTGATTCATTAAGCATGGCCAGTGGCGGTTTTTCGCTCCGAAGGGGTCTTGCCCAGGCTGTAATTCAATGTAGAACTGCCACTGAGCATGGCCAAAACGGTCTCAAAATCAGACTTAAGTAAAAATACATAACAAGTGTATCACACTGTACGGATAAACTTTAGACAAGTTATTCCATTATAAAGAAGCTCTGGAGGTTCTCAAATCCCTTAAATAATTTTACATTTACCATGTTTGATGTGTTTCAACCTTCAGGTCGCAGCAAACTCCAACAATATGTATCTAGTGTGTCTTATGAGTTAATCTTTAGAGATGCAACAGCCTTCACACAACTGGTTTGGGTAGCCTCGGTTTGGGGGCACATAGAGGCGATTGGGGATGAATTGCCAGGTAAGTGAGGAAGCTGTATATCCGTCAATATATCACATTCATGGTGCTGGAATATAGTTAGAAAATCTATTTTTCCTCCATCTCCTGCTCTTTAGGAGCAGCCCAGAGAACCATATGTCTCTTCACAAGACCGTAACATACTACTCACGAGAATAGCCTCTCCTGGCTCCTTAAAAGATGAATAAACGCATGCGAACTACTTCTATGTCATGATGAACAGGTCCTAGAATCTACAGTTATTCATTTGCAAGGAGACTGAAGGTGTGTTTTCTTTGACAGAGAGACAAGCCTCTTCCACTAGTTTTCTTGAATATAAAAAGGTGCAGTCCATTTGTTAATCAGTTATTTTCTATGTATATAAAAATAAACATTTGCATTCTTTATGTTCTTTTTGTAATGGTGCACATTTCAAAGAAGTTAAGAAAACATATCTGGGACTGTAGCAGGATACATGGTGCATAGGCACCATGCACAACAAGATCACGTCCATTGCAGTGTGAGGTAGCACACAGCAGGTGACTTCCATTCTCCAAGGGGTGGTGGCTAAGGTCCGTTGTGTGCCGATCATTACCCCCACCCCCCTATGTATTAGTGAGTGTGTGTATCATTGCAAGGGGGCATGTGTATTTCAACTACAGCAGGCTGCTACCATAGTGACGGCCCAGCACATTCCTGGTTGGGATGGCTGGAGCCAGAGGGCGGGGCTTGTGTCCTGCATTAACTGTCAGAATGAGAGGGGCTCTGAAAGGTGAGGGTCTTTGGTAGTCCCCCTCAGCCAACATGATCTAAAAACACAGTAATACCAGCGACAACATTGGAAAATCATAGATGGAAGGAAAAGCCAACAAAACCTGTTCTGGACCTCAGCCACCAATCACAAGGCTCCCGCGCAATGATGCACAACCTGCTGGAGAAGCAGACCGCTTGTACCACACTGTTGATGTGCGCCTTAGCGACCCTGCTTTGACTTCAAGCAGCTTCTAGCAGTGTTAAAACCTTATTCCAGCAGTTTCAGTCTAGTCTTCTATTGAGGAGCAGCCAAACCAATGAACCAGTTGATAGCTCAATGGAAGTGACGTTACACGACTTTAAGTTGCAGATCTACTGTGGCCTTTCTTTCATGTTCACTTAACAGTTCAGTACTCTGGCCCTCAGATATGGCTTGTAGCATAATCTGGTACTTCAACTAGCACCTTTTCAGACTTAAAGATTACCATCATGTACCTGTTTAGTTATGGAAAAAATTAAATAACCAGGACAGGTGACCATGGATACTATTATTGCTATAGGGAAACAAGGATATGTGTGTAGCAGTTAAAGAAACATAAAACAAGAAGAACGACCCCATCTCCCTGATTCTCTTCTCTCGTGTACTACTCCTACTGCCACTCAAAATCAACAAAGAAATGCATCCTCTTCTGCATTAGCCTCGATATTCAACATCCATCTCTGAAATGATGGTGGCAGTTAATTGAAAAAATAAAGAAATATTTGTGAACTGCAGACTAGCTGGTTTAAGTAGCCTAGCCCCGTGAAACGTGAGCACCTGACAATCAGAACCCAACGCTGACTCTGAGACATGGTTGGAGCCTGACTGTCTACTGTTTGAACTGCATGGCCTCATGTCTTCCCTGTGTGAACTGTATTATATACATATCATGATAGACGGTAGGTAGTAGGTGCAGTGGCACCTTATTGCTGGTATTATTATATTATTATATAGGAAAAGCCGAAAACAAAGCACAACATGAGAGTGAACAGCAGCCTTGAAAACAGATTGTTTTTCATACTGCTATCACGGGGACAATTAAAGTCCCATTGGCTGGTCGAGCTCCATCAGTGTGGCCAGTGTGGTGGAGGAGGATGTTGGGGGCGGGGGAGGAGTTAGAGTAGAGCCCCTGAGTACATCAAAGCTGCGTTTCAACAACATAACATCAACAATAACAAGCTTCCTAACACGGCAGCCAAGAGGAGGTGCGGTCTGAAGGCCAGCCAGCCGGCGCATCCCGCAGAGCTGCTCACAAATCCTTTTTTCTGTGTAGGTTTAGCACACCAATGTAACAAAAAGTAGCGTAATGAAACGTAACGTAAACCATCATCCCAGAAAAATCATTGAATAATCCTGCTATATGAAAAAGAGTAACAACAAAAACAATCCACTAACAGATCCGATCCCCAGACACTGATGTCACTGCTGTCACGATACAAGGAGGGACCTGGTTTGGTGGATGACACTGCGTTCGGTTTGGTTTGGTGCACAAGACACAAGACAGAATGGGAGGGGTGCTTGACAACACTTTGGTGTGGCTGCACTGAATGGCCGACACCAGGCCCGCCGCTCCCTATACACAGAGTATGCAGAATGCGTAGGGCACCAAGTATCTGAGGGGGCACCAAAAATTAAGGTTTGTAAAAAAAAAAATATATACATTATTGAATTAAAAAAATATGTAAATTAGTTATGAAGAGGCCCACTGTTGTTTGTTCTTAATTGTAAAACCTATCACTCAATTTCAGCAAATTCCCCCCCCCCCCCCCCCCCCCCCCCCCCCCGCTCGCGTAGGGCACCGAAACGGCCAGCAGCGGCCCTGGCCGACACCATTGTAATTATATCCTTACTATCCTTATATCTGCTGTTCAACAGTGGTTATCGATGGACCTCACTGGGGGAGAGGGGATGGGATGTTTTGGTGAGCAGTTTATCTTATTATATATTCTCTCTCCTTCAAAACAAATGCCCAAGTTTGGTGAGTGGTAGATACATTACCCCCATTGCATGTGCTGGCAACTTTAGGCAGGTACATCTCTCCATGTCTAAAACATCCTGCTGTTTTCTTCAACGGATGTGCGTTTGTGCCTTTAATGTGTGTCCGTCTTTGTGTGTGTGTATGTGTGTGTGTGTCAAGTCAGTGCAGACAGCAGAGGGCCAAACTTATCGTGTCACTGTAGAGTGGTGTTACTGACCTGTGTGTGTGTATGTTTTTGTGTACACGTGAGGTGCAAGTGAGTGTTGTGTGTGTGCGTGTGTGTGTGTTTTAGGGACTCGGAAGAGACTAGTGGGGCTGAATACACAGACAATACAAGGAAAAAGAGGCCGAGAGGAACGAGCATACGAACACAAAATGGAGAGTAGTACTCTCTCCCATCCCCTCTCTTCTGCTCTCATCCATTCAGCAGAACTGCTTAAATTCTTTTTTTTTTATCCTGGAAACGCCCTGTCGAGCTCCACAGGGCTTCTCTCCGACCTTAGAGGGCGAGAGATTACTAGACAAAGACCTCAGGCTTAATGCCATCGGCATCGCCGCCATCGCCGTTGCTGATGTGGGCGTAGACCTTGGGGTCGTCGTCGTGCTCCTCCCTGAGCCGTGTCAGGTGGCGGCTGTGGCACAGCAGGTAGAGGGGCAGGCAGAACCCCAGCAGGCTCAGGCCCAGCAACCCCACATTGACCTGGGGGGGCAGAGGACACACCCTGATACAGAGAGGGTTGTGTTGCGTTTGACAAACAGCAAATGCAATCGTTGTTCCCTCTGAGTGTTTTTCAGATACACCTGAATGACACTATGGTTAAGAGGAGAAAGGGTTAGGAGCTTGTGGTATACAGCGGCTCATATGGTGTGTGAATAGAGGAATACTCAAAGCACAAAGCATCTATCAGTGGAACACTAGTGAACGCCTTGCGTACCCAGAGGGGGTCTCCCTCCAGGGGGCCCACCATGGCCATGAACAGAGGCTGCTGCAGCAGGGCGAACAGAGCACTGATCAGAGACTGCATGCCCGTCAGACTGCCAAACTGGGAAGACGGGTAGCTGCCAGGGACAAACAACACACAACAATAAGAAATACAATATGATACCTTCCAGGGAATATTGTTTTGTAAGAAATGCTCTGAAAGAGGACATCTTCTGGAAACTTACACAGCTGCATAGAGGCCCCCGACAGCAGAGTGTATGAAACCTCTAACGACGGTGTGCAAAATAAAAGACAAAATCTGGAGATCAGAAGGCCAAAATGTGGGTTAAG